>NC_067398.1:568887159-569196659 GCF_016432865.1 Antechinus flavipes | reverse complement strand
TCAGAACTGGATTGATAGTCCCTTCCCTCTTTTAGTGCTCTAACTCCACACCTGCCTCAGTTTACGATTGTAGCTGAGCCATGTGTGTATATATATTTCACAGGAAGCACATATTAGTTACCGGATGCTTTGGACATCAGCCCCAAGGGCAGCATGCCCCCAAGCACAATCTCTCCCTTTCAAATAAATTGTTAAAAACTCTCTAATCTCCATATTGCCTCAGTTTCTCCAGCATTACACTACTTATCCAGTATGACTTGAGAATATGAAAAGATAGAAAATAAAAACAGAAAAAATAAAGTCTGAAAGTTTTAAGTATTAGATATGTCAATGGACTTATCTTTCAGAATTTTGACTTGATTCTTAACACAAGAACCCAATTTAAAAGAGTATTTATTCCTTAAAAGATAATATTGAAGGAGGAAAGAAATATGGAAGAGGGTGAAGAAAAGAACACATCAGCTTAAGCATTAGTTATATGTCTAAAGAAGACAAAGGTTAACTTATAATGGATGTTTTATCTTATGAAAGCAAATCATAGAGAGCAATTTCCAGTAGATTTACTGATAACCTTGTCTACATATGATTCTAGGTCACTTTCTATTAACTCTTGATGAACATTTATCAAGCATTGTCTACTAGAGCTAATTTTTATTATTATTATTATTATCTTAAATCTTTTATTTGCTTTTCTTGCCTATTCTTCTCATTGTTGCCCACATGTTCCCCCACTTTGGGTAGATTCAGAATATCACAATTAAGTAGCATTCCATTGTGGGATGTGTGTATGTGTGTTTGTGTGTTTTTATATCTCGCAATATATATATGGAATGTTACTTAATTGTGACATTCTCAGGAGATAAAGGCTCTGCCATATATATATATGTAAATATGTATAATATATACATACATATAAATGTTTCATATATATATATATACATATATATATTTATATTTATATTTCCCTGTATAGTCAGAGGAGCTCATAAAATGCAGAACTAGTGAGAAGCCAGAGATGATTCTTTAGTCTTCAAGGTTTTATGTAATTGGTCATGTTCTTTTCTGAAAAAGATCATGCTATGGGAAAACACCTTCTACTGAGCAGCTAACATCTGGATCATGGACCAAAAAAAAAGGTCAAATGCATAAGATGGTTTCTGAGCATGGAAATATCTACTTTTCATAAGAAAGAACACAGAAAGCAAACAAGATAGTCAGAGGCTTAATTGCAGATTCAGGCTCACTTAGAAAAGCACATGGTTATGCTGTCATGTACTTATTGTCATTGGAGTTGGCTACAGAAAATTCCTTTCCAACCTTTTGGAAGTCCAAGGGAGAGAAATTGCTGGACATATCTGAGGAGAGACATTCTTTAAGCATCACTTCTTAAAACACAGTAGTATTTCATCACAATCGTAATCAGCTTATTTATGATTTTTAACGGGACAATAATATTCCATTATCTTCATATACCACAATTTGTTCAGCCATTCCACAGCTGATGGGCATCTATTCATTTTCAAATTCTTTGCTACCACAAAAAGAGCAGCTACAAAAATTTTTGTTTTTCTCTTCTTTATAATTTCCTTGGAATACAGATCCAGTAATGGCACTGCTGGATCAAAGGGTATGTGCATTTTTATAGCCCTTTATTCATAGTTCCAGGTTTTTCTCCACAATGGTTGGATCATTTCACAACTCCACCAACAATGCATTAGTGTCTCAATTTTTTCACATCCCTCCAACATTTATCATTATGTTTTCCTGTCATTTTAGCCAATTTGAGAGGTGTGAGAGGGTTCCTCAGAGTTGTTTTAATATGCATTTCTCCAATCAACAATAATAGAGCACTTTTTTCATATAACCGTAGATGCCTTTACTTCATCTGAAAATTGTCTATTCATATCATTTGACCATTAATCAAATAGGGAATGACTTGAATTCTAATAAATTTGACACAGCTCTTTATATATTTCATAAATGAGATCTTTATCAGAAAAACTGGCAGTAAAGATTTTTCCCAATTCTGTATTTCCCTTTTAATGTAGTTTCTGTGGATTTTGTTTGTGCAAAACCTTTTTAATTTAATGTAATCAAAGTTGTCCATTTTTCTGTTCATAATGTTCTCTGGTTCTTTGATCATAAATTCCTCCCTTCTCCAAAGATCTGATAGGTAATTTATCCTTTATTCTCCTAATTTGTTTATAGTACCATCCTTTCCAGATCATTTTGACCATATTAAGGTAATGGGGTATGAGATGTAGATCTATGATGAGTTTCTGACACATTATTTTCCAGTTTTCCCAGTAATTTTTGTCAAATAGTGAATTCTTGTTCCAAAATGTGGAGTTTGGAAGTTTTATCAAATACTAGATTGCTATGGGTCTTGATTATTGTGCTGTGTGTATTTAATCTATTCTACTGATTCACTACTCTTATTTCTTAGCTAGTACCAAATGGTTTTGATGACTGCTGCTTTATAATATTTTAGATTTGGTACTGCTAAGCCACCATCCTTTGTATTTTTTTCATCAATTCCCTTGATATTCTTGATTTTTTTGTTCTTCCAGATGAATTTTATTATTTTTTTTAATTTTATAAATGTTTTGGCAATTTGATTGTTATGACACTGAACAAGCAGAACAATTTAGGTAGAACTGTCACTTTTATTATATTAGCTCAGTCTAGCCATGAACAATTGATATTTTCCCAATTGTTCAGGTCTGATTTTATTTGTGTAAGAAGTGCTTTGTAGCTACATTCATATAGTTCTTACGTTTGTCTTGGCAGGCAGACCCCCAAGTATTTTATTTTGTCCATAGTAATTTTAAAAGGAATTTCTCTATCTCTTTCTGATGAACTTTGTCAATAATATATAGAATATATAGAAATGTTAATGATTTGTGTGGAATTGATAATTTTGAATATAACAAAAATGAGAAAACTCAGAAAATATAAGTGGCATAGGATATTGAAATTGGGACTGTTAGGGGAATTAGGGAGTAGATAACTTTTTTTTTTTGATGTTTATGTCAAGGAGGAAGAAACATTTTTAGAAAATGCTCCATTGAGTTCTTAGGTGCTACTTTTAGTACCTTGCTCATTTCCTATACAACACATCCAGTTTTGACGTAGAGACGATTTTGGTGGGTAGAGGGAGAGAGGCAGAGAGACTGCTGGCTGGGTTTGTGTTGCAACTGCTGTCACTTCCTATCGCCATTCCCCTTCACCTTGGCAAAGAATAAAGATCAAGGATTTTCCCTTAACCTGAATTCCTGACTCCGGCTGATTTTAAAATACATGGTCATCACAATTGGGGGTGCTATTATCAACCTCCCCATTTTATAATTGAAGAAATTGAAGTAGATATAAGTCTAATAGTTGCCTGAAGACACAATTAATAAACGGGAAGACCTTAGTTTGAATCTGGCTTCAGACACTTATTAGCTATATGATTTGGGAGTGGATTTGAATTTAGGTCTTTCTGACACTAACCCCATCATTCTATACATTGTGACACCTCAATAGTTTCTTCCTATATTGCTGTAACTAAATATAATAAGATGAGGCAGTGGATCAAGTCCAAGACTTGGAGTCAGACATACTTATATTCAAACCTGACTTTAAATCTGAATTCAGACTCTTGCTAGCTGTGTGACGCTGGGTAAGCCACTTCATTCTGTCTCAAGTTCTTTATCTGTAAAATGAGTTGGAGAAAAAATGGCAAACCTCTAGGTTTGCCAAGATATCCTTCCTAAGATATCACTAAATGGGGTCATGAAGAACTGGAAATGATAGAAAAAGAGAAACAACAAAAAACTGTCATCAGAAATTTTCTTTAGCATTATGATTTTCATTTTCTTTGCTCAAGTTCCACAGACATACATACACACATACAATCACGTTGCCAGCCTGACCACGTGCATAGCTCATGTTTGCCAGAAGACATTGTTAGCTATGGAATTGTGTTTTCCTGTTTTGTGCATGTTTGGCAGTTGGCATTAAGTGACTTGCCAGGGTCATACAGCAAGTCAGTCTTAAGTGAAGTTCTGACTTCAGGACTAGTGATCTATCCACTATGCCATCTAGCTGCCCCTATGTTTTCTATAAAATTGAATACCTACTCATAATTTTGATTAATACTGGGGTGGGAATGGGAGTCTGAAGATTACTAATAAAATTTAATTAATAGTATTTTTTAAAGGTCCTCACATAGCTGCTTTTGCTTATACCTCTTATCATATTCTGGGCAATATTATATCTCTCTGTCTTATCTACCCCAACCCCACCACTATATTGTAAGCTCCTATTGGCCAAGGATTCTTTTTTATTCTTATTGTATCTACTACAGCCCTTAGATCAGTGCACATAACAACATTTTTGTTTAATTAAATACCATCAAATTCTTGATCCCTGAATTCTATTTTATTGTAAACAATTAAGAATAGATTGCATAAAACATCAAAAAGTTATGTTATTTCTATTGAATAATTAACACAGAACGGTGAGTTTACCAAGATTTTCAAAGCCCTGTGATGTTCTGGTATGGGCATTCCTTCCATGCCTTTTATTTTAATAGAAATGACACTTTGCTGGAAGTTTTGCTCATCCATTTTTGCAAGAGGTCTGAGATAAGGAAATGGCTGGTTTGCAATCCTTAAATTTGCTTAGCTTCCCACGATGAACTCTTTAAATGTAGCTCAGATGGTCTTTGGATATTAGACATGCAACTCATCATCTGACCTGTACTTGAAATCTTTCCAACTTGGCAGGTATGCCAGAGCTTAACTACTTTGGCCTAGCCTTTGACAAGGCAATGTCACCTCTACCAAACAATGAGGCATTAAAGGAGGATTTTTGATGGAGGACACTTTCATAGAGGGACTCTCTGAGTCATAACATTGAAATCACCAGTCCAGCCATTGTTCCAATCCTACCTCAAGTGCAGATCTATTTTTGGTTATCAGAGAACATTATTATATTATACCTACATATATAAGCTACCTACCTATAGGAGTTTTCAACAAAAAAAATTAATATCTATTTTAAAATCCTAAACAACTGTATAACTGAATGTGTGGGGCTGATAAGTGTTTCAATGGGAGGAGCATTGATCTGGAGTTGGGAGGACTTTAGTTTGAATCTGGCTTTAGCCATTTATTAGCTATGTGATTTGGGGCAAATAATTATTGAAAATATAAAATTAAAAATGTAATCAAGGAAACTAAAAATTTATTAGTTATATAACCCTAATAGATATGCCATAAATGCTGCTAAACCAATTAATATTAGCCAATATATTAGTTTAAAAAAGTCATTTTTATAGAAGGCAAATAGTGCCTTCATGATCACATGACATGTATTACTTTGTGGTATCATTAGAAAAATGTTTAATAAGTGTTTATTTAATAAATATATAGCTGGATTTGGAAAAGATTGGATTAGAAAGACTTAAAGTCAAGACTGAGGGACTATGGGAAAGCCATATAACTCCTTCCTGTCAACATAAAACTCCAATTCTCTAAGTTTAGAGCTGTTATGGCTATATTAATAGGGAGAATTTTCTCAGTGGGAGTTCCTTGCAATGATAAAACTACAAATGTATTTTTAAAATAGACATTTGAATATGTAAATTAAAAATAGTTTCTTAAAGTATATGAACCAGAAACAATTACTTAAGTGAATATAATGGGAAAATTTAGCAAGAAAAATAAAATATTTTTTGTTTTGTATTGTATAGGTGCACAATTAAACTGTCATCTTGGCATATGCTATATTGATTGAGCAATCTTACTAAACTTACTTCATTTTATATCTGTCATACAAACTTTGAAACAAAAGAAAATCATTTTATAGATTCCAAATCAACAATAATGAATGTAATGTTGTGCTCCATTAGAGCAGAAAAGTGAGATGTTTGTGAATTCTCCATAGGTTTTGATTTAGGAAGTTTTAATTAACTGAAAGGAAGGTCATCTTGCCATCTCTCCTCCCCACTTTTGAGAGTGGAATGACTCTTTGTGGAATCTTTGTTTAGACATCTTGCAGAAAGTCTGGGTTAAGAAATGGCTGATCGATGCAGAAATGAAGGAGTCTAGTTCTAATGATTTTGCTCCGGTTATCTTACTGAGTATCTCCAATCCCCAAAGAATTATTAGGGCAAGATTTTTCAATTGTGTGACTGAAATAATTACAGAGCAAGTTATGTACTTTCTCTTCTATGGAACCATATTATTGTTTCTTTCTTCCTTTTTTTCAGCATCCCTATCTTATTCCTGAAGTACTTTGTTCTACACACACATACACACACACACAGAGTCATGCATACATAAAATTTGACATGGTGACTTGAGATGTGGTCTCAAAGCCAAGACTTTATATGAGTTCTGTCTCTGATATATTCTAGGGATCTGGCTGTAGGTTGCTGGGCAAGGCATTTAAGATTTTAGTGCTCCAGGCAACTGACTGTAAACTGCAGAAAGTAAATTTGCCCCATTAACTTGGAGAGAGTTATGAATGAAATCACAAGTGTAGTTCCTATTCTTTGTGCGTGTGTACACATATGTGTATACACATATGTATACAAGTATATGTGCATGTATATTTATACTTTATATTAATTGACCTGTGAGTTATGTTTTTTCCTAAGAATAGAATATAATGATCTTTAAGGCAGACCTTGCTTCATTTTTTATTATTCTAACTAGTAAGTACTATAGGGCCTGACATTTAACAAAGGCTTGAGGAAGGAAAGAAGGAGAAAAAGAATGAAAAAAGGAGAGAAGGAAGGAAGGAGGGCAACAAGGAAAAAAAAGGGGAAAGAAGCAAGAAAAGAGAAAATCACTTTTTAATTATGACTTTAAATGATTTTCTGACCATTTATAGGGTTTTGTTAAGTATTACTGTCCTTGTATTGACAATACACCAAAGAAACTGATAGAAATATAGTTTCATTAATTGGAATAAAATACAAGTGTTTCAAAAATTTGCATTTAGTAAATTTTTGCTGAAAAGACATTTTTTATATATCAACGTTAGTGATATTACCATAGGACAAAAATTAAACACTAGTATTATTTTATAGTATAAAATACTTGTTTTCCTATAATTTCATGTTGACTTATTTGATATGCAGGTCTGTACTATTAAATTATTTGAAAAATAGCAATAAGAAAATTAAAAGATTAAAAAAATCACTGATTATTCCCTAGGGTTTAATATATGTGTTAGGTAAAATATAGCCATTTGTTATTCACTAGTTTTATTCACCTCTAGAGGGCATTATTAAATGTAAATATTGTTTTTAAATTTATCCAAATATCTTGAGAACACACCATATGCAAAGCTGACTTTTATTAATAAAAACAACAGTTGTAATTATTTCTGTTACAGCTATGCAGTGCTTAATAATTACCACATACTTTACATACATAATTTTCTTTGATCCTTACAATAACTCTGTGAGGTACGTAGGTTATCTACTGAGAATGAGGGAGTGGGAATTATTGGTTTAAGAAGAAAAAATAGAGTTCAGAATAGCATTTCTTGGAAATGTAATAAAGTCAATCATTCAAAAGACAAGAAGTCATTAAATGTACACTATGTGTCATGTTTTGGACTGGTCCTGAGAATACAAAAAAAAAAATGAAATGCCTCCTTCTTGCAGGGAATATACATTGAATTAGGTATCAAGGACTCCATTAATGTGACTAATGAATCTCCCTGAAGTGGAGGCTTATATTCCAAATGACACTATTCGAAGGTATAATTATGTAAAATATGGCAATTAGTTCTACCTCAATGGAAATAGTAGCCTAAATTTGAATAATGAGACCATTACGGGGAATGCGTAATTTTGAGTTTTATGTATGTGTATGTGTGTGTGTGTGTGTATGTATATATACACACACATACATACACATATACATACATGTACGTGTATGTGTGTATATGTGTGTATATACACACATACATACACATATACATACATGTGTGTGTGTATGTGTGTATATGTATGTATATCCAGGCCATATACATACATGTGTGTGTGTATGTGTGTGTGTGTGTGTATTCAGGCCATATACATGTATGTATGTATAGGTATAGGTATAAATGTAAATGAAAGCACATTGAATTCAGTAAAAGGGAAAAAAGAAGGAGGGAAGAAAGGAATAGAGGGAGGAAAAAAGAAAGGAAAGAAAGAAGGAAAGGAAGGAAAGAGAGGGGATAAGATGGGAAGGAGGAAAAAAGGAAGAAAGGAAGGGGAAAAGAGAAGGGAAAGGAGGGAAGACAGGAAGGAGGGAGGGAGGGAAGGAAGGAAGGAAGGAAGGAAGGAAGGAAGGAAGGAAGGAAGGAAGGAAGGAAGGAAGGAAGAAGGAAGGAAGGAAGGAAGGGGGAAGGAGGGAGGGAGGGAGGAAGGAAAAAGGAAGGAAGAAGGAAGGAAAAAAGAAAGGGAAGGAGGTAGTGAAAGAAGAAAGAGAAGAAAGCAGGGAAGGAAGCAAGGAGGGAAGGAGGGAGTGAAAGAGGAAGGAAGAAATTTAAAAAGGAAGAAAAGAGAGAAGGGGAAGTAAGAGAAGGAAGAAGAGAAGGAAAGAAGAAGGGAAGGGAAGAAAAGAAGGGGAAGGAGAGAAGGAGGCAAGAGAAGAAGGAAGAAGGGAGGGAAGGAGAGAAGAAAGAAGGAAGTTATAATATTTAACTTCTTTATAATTTCATTGTTGTTGATTTTGATTTTTTGAGTTCTGGGATTTTTTTTGTTGTTTGTTTTGGTAAATACTTGTTTATATGCTATCTTCTCTATTAAACTGTGATCTTGAAAAAAGGAACTATTTCTCAGAAGTTGCAGGAGGTTTCTTTTTATTACTATTAGTTTAATATCTGCTTGTTAGGTTCTCAGGAAAGTTTTTTGGCTATTAACAAGAAAAAGAGGATATCCATAGAGATTCATATATCTCCTTCTCTGTTCTACTCTACATATGGAAGTGCTATTCTATATATGGAAGTAACTGATGTTTAGGAAGTTCAGAATTTTTTTTTTCAAGAGTCAATGATGACCATAAAGTTACAAACCTATGTGACTAGGAAACTATCTGTGTCTTGGCAGAAACAGGGAAGTTAAGAAAAGTAGTGAATTCAAGCAGAGCGTTTGGTTTAAACATGTTGAGTTTGAGATATCTGTGATATTCATCACTGAGTCTAATTAATCAGCAGGTAGTGATTAATTATGGAAATCAATAGAAAGACGAGAATGGGGAAATAGATATGTGTCATTTGCACAGACATCTCCAACAAAAACATAGAGAAAGAAGAAAATAAGAACAGAACAGAGACTTCAGATATACCTACAATTAGGCATCAGAGTGTGGCTAATAATTGAGCAAACAGGATTAAGAGTAGGTCAAACTCAAATTCCATAGAGTTTAAGAAAGAAAAGAGACAAAGATGTGTGAGTGAAGACATAATTGGTAGTTTTGAGGAGACCATTTCAATTGAGAAGTAAGTAAAAGTAGAGAAATTGAAATTAACGAGGATAGGCAGATTTTTCTGACATTTTGATTGTGAACAGGAAGAAAGATGGAATGAGAGCTTAAGGAAAAGGTAGGCTCAAATGAAGATTTTTTTTTAGGGTTTTTGTTTTTGCTTCATTTTTAAGTAGAGTAGTACTTGGACATGTTGTTGACAAAAGGAAGGAAATGGTATACAATGGTATACAAAATTTATGGATAAATTTTGAAGATTAAAGAGTCATGATTATTGGAAGATCAATGTTATTTGAGATTAAAAGGGAAAGGATTCAAAAGTACCTTTAAGAGCAAGTGGGTTTTGGTGAACATAAAGGCTCATCAAAAATTGGAATAAAGGAGGAAAAAACAGACAATAATAACAGAGGATTCTGAAATATAAAGTAGAGGGAAAAGAGCTCATTCTATTTTCTCAGTAACATATGAGCCAGTCATCAGCTGAAGTGGGTGGTGTGATATGTAAGATTTAAGGAGATAAATAGACACAGAAAACTCATTCTAAGGAATATGAAATTATATAAATTAGAAATGAATAAAAGGATTTCCTTGCATCTATGAATACCCTCTGAGGTTCAAAAATATAAACCTATATTTCATTTTAGAGACACACATTGTATATAGGTTTCTTCCAGAAGCATTCTACTTTTTGGAAGTCTAAGAAAAGGAAGTTGAAGTTAATAAGACTTGATTTTTTTTTTAAGTAAACTACTGTCCAGGAATACTGAGCTATAAAAAAGTATCAACTATTTTGGATAGTCTGATTTGAAACAGAATATTCCCCAATGAATCAGTAAGATATTAAATGTTTATATAACATTAATTTACTCAATATATTGAAATATAGTTGGCCATCTGTCCTCTCACTGCTGCCCACCCCCACTTTCTCATCTAGAACAGTAGTAACCTTTAGGACTAACCCACTAAAGACTATTCTTCTTTCTAGGGGAGGACTCAAGGAATTCACCCATGGAAGTCTGCCCTGGGCTAGAACCATTCATTCATTAATGAATGAATGAATGAATGCAGTAATTTCACCCATTAAATCTAACAGACCTTAGACAAAGCTGCATATCTGAGGCATTTTGCTATTGAATGCATTTTACTACTCTCCTGAGTCTAAAGATCTTTTCACTCCCTGTTCTGGGGAACACTAACCATATCTAGACTTGGAGAGAGCATTGTGAGAAGAGCATGCAAAACTTAGCAGGAATCAGGAAGACCTGCATTCAAATCCAGTCTCAGACACTATGTGACCCTTGGCAAATCACATAATCTCTATCTGCCTCAGTTTCCTCAACTATAAAATGAGTTCAATAATAACACTTATCTCCTAAGGTTGATATAAGAAAAAAACTAAAGCACTTAACGTATTTCCTAGCACATAGAAGATATTTAATAAATGCTTATTCTCTTCAATTCTTCCTCTCCCTTACTCCCATTGCTCCACTCTACATCCCTATAACTATCCAGACTAAATAACACTTTCCTAATCATCAGTCTTCTATATATGCTTATTTACTTCACTGATATGGATAAGCCCATTGAGAGCAGGGACTGTCTCACTTTTGTATTTGTACCCTTAATACCTAAAAATATCCTGGCACACCTTAAACACTCAATGATTTTTTTCATTCTTCATTTATTCTGGAAGCCAGTAGTGCTTCCATATTTAAGCATTTAGAACAAGGCAGAGACTCATAAATGCAAAGCAAAGGCAAAGAATTTTCTACTTGCCATCTTTCCACTATATTTTTTATGTTATATAAATTGCCATTGGCAAGGTTCTGTGCACCTGTGATTCTGTTAGCATAGGGACCCTCTAGGAGGAAACACCTTCTATTAATATAGATCAGAACTTTTCAGTAATTAGGAGTCTTAGAGAGTTGAATGAAGCACTGAGAGTTTAAGCAGCTTGCCAATGCTCTCACATCCCATAAGTATTATTAGAAAGATAACCAGGGGCCAGATATTTCTGAATTCCAAATGCTTTTCTATCCACTGTACCACATTTATCAATATATAATATAATTATGAAATTAAGATCACAGATTATCAGAACTGGAAGGCATTTCAGAGGTTGCCTAATATAAGCTATTATCTGAATTGCTGTTGTTTGCCCTGTTCTCAAGGAAGATCATGACTTTAGGAAGATGATGCCATGACCTGCAAGTGAATTGGATTTAAGTGAGGGAAGGCTGGATCAGGTCACCTGTCTCACTTTCTCTTCCAGAACCACCTGGTTCCAGTGGCCAGATATAGATCAGGATGATTGGAGACAGAAATTATCTCTATATCTTCCTTTACAAATGGTTATACAGCCTGGTGGTAATAATAGGTTGGGGCATTCCATTCTCATTTGGGATAGCTCTCACTGTTAAGAGGTTAGGTTGCTGACATTAGAGGAAAATCTGGTTCTTTTCCACTCTAGCAAAGTCCCTCTTTCACATGTTGATCCTTTAATTACTTAAAGAAAAATATCCTATCTCCTTTAAATCTTCTTCTTCACTCTTTTCCTTGATTCCCAAGGATCAACAACAGTCTACAGTTTCAGTTTGTTTCAGCTTCCTCTTGTGAGAGAATTTTTGTTTTGGTTTTTGACTTTTTGTTTATTTGTTTTTTTTTTTTCCAAATGAGCAAAGATTGTGACCAATGTAGCCAACTCTGTATTGTTTCAGTCTGGTGTCTGAATTCATACGTCAGAATGCCCACATGGTCGTCTCTGACTCTGTCCCTCACCATCATAATTTCACTGACACTACACACCTACGGCAATGAATGCCACAGCTTCAACATAATATATCCCAGAACTTCTGATAAATTCAGTCCCTTTATGAGGGAAAAAAATGCCTGCCAGGTTCTACAGCTTTCTGGATTAGAGTTAGATTTTAGCGTTTTTTCCTATACTCAGTTTCAATCTGTTGGAACATCTGGTTATATCACATTATTATAACTTTTGTTTCTTTCTCAGCATAGAAGAGTAGCCTCTAGAACCATAAAACTGAGTTCAAGTGCTAATAATGGCAATGAAACCCTGAGCAAGTCACTCAATGTGTCAGTGTCCTAGGCAACTCTAAAATTACAAGCTATAAAAACAATTGATTAGTATTGGTAGAAGGAGATTTCTCACTGGATATTCCCTACATCAGTAAAACAGGGAACAAAGGAAAATAGAATCACAAGATGTGGGTAATGAACACTTAGGTTTTTCTTCACTCCATCTTTCATGACTATTGATTGTCCCATCTGTTTCTTCAAATACTAATTTCTCTCTATCTGATGCTCATTTTAGAAACATTATCCAAATTTATTAATCTGTTTTCATTGCAAAAAATTTGAAAGTTCATAGATAGCATTTCAATGTTTTATTTTTAGCTCAAAATAAATTAGCCCTGCTAATTTAAAAAAAGAGAGAGAGAATAAAAAGATAGCTTAAAAGATTATGATTTAAATTTGTTATAATCATTTACCTAATAACATGGTGACAATGACCACAATGGTTTTAATAACTGTAAGAGATTTAAAATTTATGTAATATGTATAAGAGATTTAAAATTCATGTATCATGTTTTAATTATCACCCTATGACTCTAAAGGCCTTGAGGATATTTTTAAAAGATAATTATGATATAATTATGAAGCTAAAAAAATTAATTGTGGGAATTTAATACCAATTTTTAAAAAGTCAATAGCTAGATAATGAAAACAATTCCTCACAAGTTTCTTTCATTAACCAAAGATTTTCAGGTATTTTTAAGAGAGTAGTCAATAGCATAAAAATATAACATGCTTTTAGATTCAAAAAGGCTATACAAAGTTTGCTTCCTTTCATAAAAATATATCCAAACAACTTTCAGTTAACTAAGTGGCCCAGTTGAGAGAGTTCTGGACCCATAGTGAGATGCATTTTCCTGAGTTCAATGTTATCTTTTGACACTAGCTATGTGACCCTGGCCAAGTCACTTAATCCTATTTGCTTCAGTTTCCTCATCTGTAAAATAAGCTGGAGAAGCAAATGATCAACCATTTCAGTATCTTGGCCAAGGAGAGCCAAAACAGGATTATGAAAGATCATACATATATGAGTTAACAACTAAACAACAAATAACTTTCATTCAAAAACAACTCATTTTCCTTACTTAAATATCTGTATGTGATATTTTTAAAACCTTAGAAAATGGTAAAGATTACTTGAATATAAGTCCTTAAAATAGAAATAACTTGGCAGATCAATATTTCCATTACAAAGCAATAAAATAGGACATCTTTAATGAGGCAATTTGCAGAAAGGTTTAAATAAAAAAGGAAAAAACACTTCTCCGTGGGTGTATTTCTACCAGGAAGTCAGTTACTTCTCTCAGTTCCATAGGGAAAAACTGGTACTATCCAGATGTTGATCCTATTTATAAGACCACATACATTTACTCTGTAATTTCTTATAGTGTCCTCTGCTCTACTGAGAAACCTGGTATTGTGCTTTTGTCCTTGAAATTCATTATCAGAGATAAAGGATTGAAAAAATTCTCTCCATTAAAAACTTCTTTAAAAAACAGTATCAAATGTCACCTTGTGGTTTCCTTTCTGGAGAAGCTATTTACACTCATGTTTATGGTTTTTCTGTAATTCACTCTTTTTAAATCAGAAAGGTTTAATGAATAACCATGACATCACTTATGCTAGAAAAAAGCTATTCTTTACTACAACAAAAGCACAGAATTTGGTTTAAGAACAAAGCTATGATTTTAGATCAGAATTCAATTAAAACACAGCTGTCTCTATGCTTCTTTTTGTTGTTGCTAATCTTTTGAAATTAGATATAAATGTTGAAGCTCAAAAACAACCAAAAAAGGTACTCTCATAAAGAATAGTCAATGGTCATTAAGGTTAAAAATAAAATTTACATTAATAGGGAAGTCACAGAACATAGTAGCCTAGATTTAAAACTAGAAGGCACTTTAGAGATCCTCTCAGCAAACTTCCTTATTTCAAGTGAGAAGTTGAGGATTAGAGAAATTAAATGACTTGTTCAAACTCAAATAATTCAAGTGGCAGGGATTTGAACCTAGCCCTTCTTATTTTCAAATCCAAACTTTTATTCTCACTACACCAGATCTATGGAGAAGAATTTTTATTATCACCAGGAATGTGGTTATAAGTAAGTAGGTGTAGTTAAAATCCAGTTTTTTTAAACATATAATATACTTTTTTAGATTTTAATTTTAACAGTCAAGGTAGTATCTGACTATTATATAAACAAATAAAAGAGATACATGAAGGTATTCTCTTTTTGGGTTTTATGAAGCAGATGCAAAATCACATATTACTGTACTAAAAAAATAAAACAATCTTAATTAAACTTAAAAACTAAATCTTGATGCTTCTTTACTTGTGTGTGTATATGGACATACACAAATACATTTCAGTTCTAAGTAAGACACAGCAATTTAAATTATACTTGTTTTTTATTAAATTTTCAGTATCTTCAGTAATGAATGACTGAAATTTTAGATGCTTAGTGTTAATAATTGTATATTTTATTGTGATTTATGGCTTACTGAGAATCTCTTCATAACAACAACATACAGATATGCCATAAGTGAATATGTGCATGCACATAAATTCCATTTATATAACCAAATATGTATATGTGAAAATATACATGTTTATGAACATAAGTGTATATATATGTATATTTATTTATTTACACATACCTATATTCCATATCATTTTCACCAGATTTACCTAACACCATAGAGACAATAAATCTGATCTTAGTGATGATCTATAATGTGAACAATAGCCCAGAAGCACAGTTGTTTGGGTTGCAGTTTTTCATTTTAATTTTTTACTTACCTGCAGTCTAATTTCCTCATCTCATTTATTTTCAGCCTTGGTCTATATCAATTTTCAAGGGTTCATATTTACTTATGACATTAAGAAAAAGATGAATAGAGAGAAATGAAAACAGATTACCACAAAAATGCCCATGAAGGAGGATTGTCCTTCATATTTGAAGATCTCCTCATTGCCTAATTTTCCATTATGGCGCAATTACTAGTTCATTTTCATTGTTTAGTTTTCATTTTTTCCCTCTACCCCTGGAAAATCAGCACAAAATAGTGGAACTGCAGAAACAAGAACAGATCAATAGATTTAGCATCCTTCTTTCACTTCCCTATTGTGAAAAAATGGAGAAGCTCATTCTAAACCTGAGGTTTAAGGAATGTTTAACTAATTAGGTACACACAAATTCAGCTTCTATATAGCAGAGACCTCAATAAAAATTGAGGAATGAATAGAATAAAATTTAAAATCTGGATAGGGTTCTATAGTAAAGATACATATATACCATCTCTCCCTACCTCATCCCACCCCCTTATCCTGCAAACATCTATTTGGATTTCAGTCTGCCAGATGGCAAAGAAGATTTTAATATATACTTGGAAGAAGTACTTTCATGTGTGAAATATTGATTTATAGAAAACAGTCCAATGTGTCTTGCATCAGTTAACATAATTAGTACGGGGGAAAATTAATGCATCATGTCAAGAGAGAACATAGCACTAGTAAAATATCACCAGTCCCTCTTTAAAGATTATTTACCTTGAGGGTGTTTATTTTTTTTAAGTGTTTGAATGTCACAGGGGGTAATAAATATAACATTTGAACCCGTAGTTGTTCATTTTAATTTCAGATATTATGTGATTATTCGGCTGGTTTTTGCATGGCTAATCAGAGTTACACAGGAATGTTGAATATATTCTTTAAAAAGAGCAGTAAAATACTTGAAATTCAATACGAATGAATTTAGACAACTCAAACATTTCAGGAAATCATCTATGAACACATCAATATAGGTAACTCCCACCACCAAAACCTCCTAAGAATTAATAAATAATTTCTGTGGAGTTAGGTGAACGACAAAGATGCTAATTGCCTTGCCTATGGTCACAAATAGATTATCATAAGGGCATTGAGCAGCTATAGTGAACCTGAAATATTCTTATTATGTTATTTCAAAGTCAAATTATTATTAAATATCTGTAGCAGAATTACTATTAGATCATTTTATAAGCAAGCCTCTTAAATAGGTTAACTTCTACCAATTGCTCTTCTTTTTCACTTTATCCAACTTATGATATTTCTATTTTTATGTCAAGTAAGGTTTCCATTAATTCTGTTATACATTTGGGCTTTGACTTCTGACCCTCCAGTCTTTTTTTCTTACTGCTGCTACTTTATTTCCTTCTTTGACTATTTGTACAATTTAGAAAGAGAAAGACAGGCTACAAGGTCAAGCATATGTGGGATTTCTGATTGCACCATCATTTAATCTCTATCACTCTATCTCCATTTTATCTCTTTCTTTGAACCCCAGGTCATGATCCCATTGCTGTTATGGTAGTAGAACACATAGTTTGGGCTTCTTTGATGTTCTCTTGAAGCTCCAATCGGTGAGCCAGTTCTGGATGCTATTACATTGATCTTAGAAACACTAAATTATATACTTTCATGTAAATAACATATGGGCCACTAAGAAACAGCAAGATGCTTGTGAAGTTCTGATACGTGAAAGAGAAAAGTAATGGATTGAAGAAATTGCTAAATATTTTTCTTTTCTTATTATAATTTTAAACATTTTATTTATGAATTACTTTAGCTAGGAGATGTGGTTGAGAAGAGTTTATACATTGGTTATACTTCAAATGTATTGATTATTTTATTTAATACATTACCTAAGAAATTACTAAAGTTCTGTAGTAATAGATTAAATATCATCCTCCAAATTAAAAGATGCTTGTCCCAAATTTGGTGGTATGTTCATCAAAAACCTGAAATAAATGAAGTAGATATTAAGCAAAATTTTCTTTGCAATTACCTAGCATATCCTCAGCATTGATGATTCCCATTTCAACTTCAGATCCAGTAATGATTGTGCATGTGAAAGGTATTTGAAGCAGCACGCTGATCTCACCAAAGGATTCCTTCTCCTGAAGTTTCCCCATAAAAACGCTCCTACGCTTTTTTTTCTGTTTAAGGAAAAGAGGACATTTATATATTTTGTGAAATAATTCAATTGCATTCACCCATTTAGAATAATAACAACTAGAGTGTACATAGGACTTTAATTCCCCTATGTTAAAGCAATTCCCTTATGTTAATTTCAGTTCTTTTACCAACCCCTGTATATGCCATTTTGCAGATGAAGAAACAGGCTAAAAGAAGTTAAGTAAATTACTGAAGCAGCATTAGAATACAGGATTCTGAATACAGGATTAGAATAGAATATTAGAGTCTTCCTGACTCCAGGTCCATCACTGAATCACCTATTTAGATACATATCTGTTTTTTTTTTCTTTCTGACTAGGTAGTTATATACATATAATGGGTATATATTAGTAATTACATTAAAATGAACCCATTACATAATTTCTGACAATCTGTTTACTTGACTTTTGAAATTAATTTTGAGTCAGTTCAAATATACATAATACATATATATTACATGTATTATATGATACTATATACGGTTCAATATAGATATTATATATACTCTACCAAAATACAAATTTACATATATACAGATATGTGAATTATAGATCAGAATTTAAAAGGAATTTCTAGTCTAAATCTCTTATTTTACAAATGAGGAAAAAAGGTTAAATAAACTGTCCAAGTTGACAAGTATAGAAAACATCAGAGGTGTGATTTGAACTCCCATCTTCTGACTTCTAAGCCAGTGCTCTACAAAGGACAGTATTTACATGTGTGTATGGATGGCATATTCATATTAATTCATACTAATTGAAAATGCATTTTTCAATTAACACTCATTAAAGTGAATTCTAATCAGAGATGAAGTAATGTTTTGGGGAAAGCATTAGATTGTCAATCAAGCAACCCAGACTCTAATTGTAGATCTATTCTCTAGAACTAATTTTGGCAAATCACTAATTTCCCTGGGCTTCAATTTCTTTATCGGTATCAATGTCTCTTTTACATCTCAAGATGCTATTGGCATCAGTCTTTCTTTTTCTGGTGGGAGCTGCAAAAGTTGTTTTAAAGGCTTTGGGAATTCAATCATTTATTTTGGGGAAAGGATATTTGTGGAGACTTGAAGACAAATTAAAGAAAGAGGGAAAAAAGCAAATGCTGATCTGAAAAAAGTAAACTAAAAAGAAAGGAAAAGGAGAAACCAAAAGGAAAGTAAGAAAAAAAGGAAATTAGTAAAGCAAGCTAAAGCAAAACTAAATAAATAAATAAAAGTTTTAAGTAGAAAAACAATTTATATGTTACTTTTCTTGTGATACAAAAGTGAAAAGATGGTATCTGAGTAAGAAGAAGGTGAAAATTCCAGAGTTGAAGATTCAGACAAGTAGTTTGCCAAAGCAATTCTCCAAGGGGCTAACTATCAGAAATGATAAATGACTGAAAATCTCACTCATCTCCAAGCAAACACTAAAGCAGAGATAAATTTGCAATGAACTCACTGCCTTTTATATGATGTTTATATTTCTGTCAAGACAAAAATAAAAGATGGTTACTTGTGTTCAAAATATAGTTGTCTTTCTCCCAGAAGAAAAACAAAAAGAAAAAAGTGTCTTTCCAATTTATCAGGGAAAGTGAAGTTTTCCTTTAAAAAAAGGGACAAAGTATTTCATGATTTAAAAAAAAAGAGAGAAAAAAGAAATGGAAAAGCAGAAAGGAATCATGACCTATTTCAGGAGGTTGTGGGATATCACAAGAAAGAAAGGAGTCTATGATAGATTAAATATTCTCAGATGTTATGCATATATGCACAAAATATAGAGAACAAAGAAGGGGTACTATAAATAATAAAGAAAGGTGACAAATTTAAAACTTGACCACAGTAACATTAAGGTTAGGTACTAATAAAAAAATCTAAGCATCAATTGAGAAGCAGAGGTCAGTGCAGGGAGAATAAATTTTGGATTGGCATTGACAGAAGCATATGAATGCTGAATTAGAAAAATATATCAAGAGTCTAAGATGGAATAGAATAGAGGGAAAGGGGAGGACATTTATCAGAATTTGTTCTACCTAAAGCAAGATAGTTAATAACTTTTAGCTTGAAATTAACATTAATTTCTCAATATAAAAATTATGAAGAAAGGAGAAAACAAGATGACAATACAACAATCAGAAGCATTCAAAATAATTTGAATGGCCAGATCCAAGTCATTTTTTGATGTTAACTTTGAAGGAGGGTTCTGTGGAAATATTCAGGAGATGTATACTTTTCCCTAATATTCAACATTTTTATCTATAATTTGGATAAATCCAAGGATGGCATGCTTAACAAATAAGTAGATGATGAAAAATTTGGAGGGTGATTATCATTTTGAATGAAGAGTAAGGGTAAGAAAAAGTCTGAAAAAAAGAAATTAAAGGAATTAGAATATGTAATGAAATAAAACTATCAGTCTATGAAGAGGACATGATGATATAATTGAAGAATCCTAGAAAATCATGAAATAAGAGCTTTAGCAAAGTTGCAGGATATAGGATAAACCCACAAAAATCATCAGCATTTCTATATAATACTGACAAAGCTCACCAGCAAGATATAGAAAGAGAAATTCCATTCAAAAGAACTATAGACAATATAAAATATTTGGGTGTCTACTTTCTAAGATAAACCCAGGAACTATATGTACAATATTACAAAACACTTCTCACACAAAGTCAGTTTAAACAACTGGAAAAATATCAATTGCTCATGAGTAGGCCAAGCTAATATAATAAAAATGACAATCCTATCTAAATTGGTCTACTTATTCAATACCATGTCAATCAAACTACTAAAAATTATATAGCTATAAAAATAATAACAAAATTCATCTTGAAGAAAAAAATATCAAGAATATCAAGGGAATTAATGGAAAAAAAATACAAAGAATGATGGGTGGAAGAGGTTAGAAACACATGACAAAATAATCAATGATTTTAGTAATCTAGTATTTGATAAATCCCAAAACTCCACTTATGGGATAAGAATTCACAAAAATTTCACAAAATTTGCTGAAGGATCTGGAAAATAATATGTAAGAAACTTGTCATAGAGCTTTCACACCCCATTATCATTATCATGATTTGGGAATAAAGGGTGATATCACCAGCAAATTAGCAAAACAAGGGATAGTTTACCTATTACATTTTTGGAGAAGAAAGGAATTTATGACCAAAGAATAAGTAGAGAACATTATAAAGGGCAAAATGGACAAGTTTGATTATATAAAATTAAAATGGTTCTGCACAAAAAGAATCAACACAAACAAGATTAAAAGTCAGTACAAAACTGGGGAAAATATTTGCAGCCAGTATTTCTGATGGGTCTCATTTAAAATATATACAAAAACCTGTGTCAAATTTATAAGAATACAAGTCATTCCCCAAATCATAAATGGACAAAGGATTTGAATAATTTTCACAGGATAAAATAAAAACTATATATAGTCATATGAAAAAATCTTGAAATCACTATTGATTAGAGAAATAAAAATTAAAATGACTGAGGTACCACCTCAACTTCTCAAATTGGCTAAAATGACAGGAAAACATAATGATAAATGTTGAAAAGAGTGTTGGAAAACTGGGATACTAATGCATTGTTGGTGAAGTTGGGAAATGATCCAACTACTTTGGAGATCAATTTGGAACTATTCACAAAGGGCTATAAATTCTTTGGTCCAACAGTGCCACTACTAGATCTGTATCCCAAGGAAAAAATAAAGAAGGGAAAAGAATCCATATATGCAAAAATGTTTTTTGTAGTTCTTTTGTGGTAGCAAAAAATTGGAAAATGAGAAAAGACCCATCAATTAGAAAATGTTTGAATAAGTTGTGGTATATGAAAATGATGGAATATTGTTATTCTATAAAAATTATGAACAAGCTTATTTTAGAAAGGCTTGGAAAGATTTATAAGAACTGCTGCGAAGTGAAACAAGCAGAACCAGGAATACATTATATACAGTAACAGCAAGAATGTGTGATAATCAACTAGGAAAGACTTGGTTTTTCTCAATGGTCCAGTGATGCAAAGCAATCCCAATAAATTTTTGATAGAAAATGCCATCTGCATACAGAGAGAGAACTATGGACATTGAATTTAAAACAACACTTGCCAAATTCACTTTTTTCTTTTTCTTCTTTTATTTTCTCTCATGACTTTTCCATTTTCTTTGATCATTTTTCCCAAAATGATTCTTGAATAAATGTGCATTTTAAAAATGTACATGAATAATGAGAAAAAAAACAATAAAAAAAGAAAAAGAAAACATCAGGATAGTCTAGTGTATTGGGAAGACTAGAATAAGATAAAAATAGAAATTAATGAAATGTCTTGAGGTCAAAAATAAATATCAAAGTTACAGAAATGGAGAGGTGTAGTTAGACAGTAGGCAGTTCATCTGGCAAATACATGAAGATTTTAATGGATTCAGTTTAATTTGAATCAACAATTTTATACTGCTGACCAAAAAGGTAATGTGATCTTAGCATATTAAGAGAAGCTAAATTACTGACAGTCCCGTTATACTCTGTCCTGATCAAACAACCAGTGGAATATGGTCTTCATATTGAGACCTTTCCTGTCAGGAACCATACTGATGAGATGGAAATCACCCAGAGGAGGACAAACCAAATTGTGAAGAGTCTTGAGTTCATGTCATGTTAGAGATGATTAGCCTAGAGAAGAGAAGATGTGAGGGACATGATGGCTATCTTCAAGCTTTTGGAAAATCATCAAGGTAAAGAGTGAAAGTTTTTCTTCTTAGAAAAGAAGGCAAAACTAATAACAAGAATGGAAATTGTCAACAGGGAAGCTTAAACTTTAGATAAGGAGGATATTATCTAACAATTAGAGCTGTTCATAGGGAATGGTCTATCTTATGAGATGTTGGCATTTGTTTTTTGTTTTGTTTTTCCTCAGCAGAAATCTTCATGCAAAGACTGATTGACTATTTAATCTCTCAATTCCCCCAGGCAACCTGAAAGTTTAAAATCACTCAATGAAATGCATTTGTATAAGATATTATCTCACCAGGAGTTCCCCAAAACAATTAAATCACAGATCCTTTTTTTTAAAGGTTAAAATAACTTACCATTTTCCTAATTCCATATTTTACAAGTCCAATAACTTCTCTATAAACGTTACAAAATCCAGATTGAATGTAAGCCACAAATGAAATGATCTCTCCATCTGTCACCAATACTGCAAAAGATAAATTATATATACTTACCTATGTAAGAAATTATTTTAATTAATATATGTCTCTCAAAAGCTTATCTATTTGATTCAATGTGTACCATTTCTCAGATTCTAATTCTAATAACTTCAATATGTCAAAAGAAATTATGACTTTTGGATTAATTCATTTCTGATGAATTAATATCTAAGAAGTTAAGACATATATAAAAATTGAAAATACTACCTACCACATGGATAATTCATATATATATATAATAACATTACTTCTAAAAGGTAGAATAAAAAATGTTTATGAAATATTTTATCAGATTTATAATTATAACCACTCTCAAAGGCACTAAAAAAATAAAAAGTAAAATCATTTTCCAAGGTAGAGAATGTAATTTAATCAACAGCATCTATATGCTATAAAACAGTGTCTTTTCTCCTCTTGCTCCAAAACACAGCCAATATAATGCAATTCAAAATTTATATATACACATATACATATATATACATATATGTATATATTTATATTACATTCAGTTTATAAGGCACTGTACCATATAGAAAGAATTCAAAGTCTATAACTATAATCACAAACAATGAAGAAATAGAAAAGGCATTGAAAACAATTTTAAGTTAATAGGCTTTTTCCTCTTAAGAATCAGAAGTATATTCATTATATATCCTTTGAAAGGTTATCACAACTTGGCCGATAACAATTTAATAAGAAGATGGCAAAGGGCTAAGAGTATATATGTGTGTGTGTATGTGTGTATGTATGTGCACATCTACACACATGCACTAAACATCTGTTTATATAACAATGTAAAAGGAGACACCAATAGTAATTATTATAGAAAGTAATTAATAATGTAAATGAAATGACAAGCTAGGGAATAGTATAACTATTCAAAAAAAAATTAGGACAATTGTAGAACCAAGAGTAAAAAGAACCAGTTGACAAGTTACAACCTCAGATTTTTAATATTTAATATTATTACCAGAGTAATTAATCATATTGAATAATGAAGAATTTCTTTAAAATAAATCAAATGAAGCTTCCATTACTCTTCAGATTACTACTAAGAATACTACTAAACAGACAACTAATAAGGTTAGTTGTCTATTGTTTATGTCAATCTTCAGCTCTCATAGATGTTCTTATTTCAAAAATCCCTGCCATATTTTAACTAATACATTTTATCTTATATTTTTGCCGGCATATACACTAAAAATAGTATTTCATCATTTTAGTTAGGATAATTCATATATATATATATATATATATATATAATGTAATTATAGAAATTTGGTATAGGTAATTTCTCATACATATCTCACTCTTATAGACTACAAATTTTAATGTTTCCAGAATATTTTGGAAGCATAATCAAAAAGACACATTGCTGGGGGTCTCAGCCCCAATTCCTGAGTGGAACAGGCCTTATGTGACCAGCACTGCCTGTCCACCTGAAATGGCAGAGACCGTGAGCAATGAGGGGCGAGAGCCAGAATGGTGTGAGACTGTTAATTACAAAGACTGCAGGTGCTTTTATCATCTTGGTGCTTGTTTCTAGTTACTACTTCATAAGTAATCACATCCTAGCCTACAGGAGATACATGATTCTCTACAGGAAGCTACATGTAGATATGATGTGTGCATTCCTTTCCTAATAAGGATATTCAAGGTCCTCCCCTCTAAGGTCCAGCACACCTCTCCTGGGAACTGCCACCTTGCTCTTTTGGGTGGGACCCCCTTCTTCTCAGGGCCATCTTGTTCACCCTTACAAGGCTATCCTCAGATTACCTGAGCCGTGTGTGTGTGTGTGTGTGTGTGTGTGTATACATATATGTATATGTATATATGTATATGTATGTGTGTATATGTATACACACATGCATATATGTATTATATGTGTGCATGCATGTATGTGGACATGCTTATTTATACCCAAAGGGAGTCTTTTCCATGAAAGACTGATAAGAAATACTGATTATATAAGTGATATACACACACATTAGGGAAGAGGTATAGATATATACATATATCTAATTGGTGGATCTCCGATTAGAATCTACCCATTCCTATCTATTCTATAGGTGTCTCATGTGCATATTCTCCCAAAAGTTCATCCAGTGAAGTCTAATTTTCTAGAGGGCCTCTGCATTTTCTGTAGACATTGAAAGGGTACCATTAGAGAATTCTTTCTACCTTTCATCTCTTGCTCTTGATACATGACCACCTCATCTGTCCTTCTTATCAAACAATTCTCTGAGGACAAACTCTGTTCTTCAGAGTTTCCTACTGGTTATATAAGGAACTGTGCTAGGTAGAAGGGACTCAAAGTCTATAGCTATAGTCACAAACTATGAATAATTTTTTTTTAAAGCAATGAAGCCAATTTTAAGTTACAGGCTTTATCCTCTGAAGAATCAAAAACATATTCGTAATGTACCCCCAAAGTATTTCCTATAACTTGTTTGAGAACATTTTTTGAAAAAGACAAAGGAAAGAGACAAAGAGAGAGAGAGACAGAGAGAGACAGAGAGAGAGAGACAGAAAGAGAGAGAGAGAGAGAGAGAGAGAGAGAGAGAGAGAGAGAGAGAGAGAGAGAGAATATACCCAAAGTGCATTTTAATGCACTTTTCATTTTTTTCTTTGGAGAGAAGTTCTTTAGAGGCAGTGGTTGCTCATACATAGCTGCCATATAGCAGAACCAGTAAAGTGTTATCATTGAAAATGTACACTTTCACTTCCATTGGAAACTCAAGTCAGTGCAATATTTTTTTTTTCCTTTTTGTCAAACTATCTAGCCAGCTTGTCCTATCATGTTCCACTCTGGACTAAGCTCATTGTCCATCTATATTGTAAGTCCCAGTTCATTAACTTGACAGGAAGTAAGGGCCTTCTTTTGAAAATAATTGAATGGGAGCACTGGATAATTATAAATCAACTTAATAATTTTAAAAATTGGTCCTGTTCTTCCTTTCCAGTCTTTTTATATTTTACTCACTCCCCTCCACCTACTTTACAGTATATTGACACCGGCCATCTTGTGATCTCTCTCACAAGACACTCCAACTCCAATTTCCAGGTATTTTTCACTGGCTCTCCCCCCATATCTGGAATTCTCCCCCCTCCCTTACTATTCTCTGTGGACTGGATTCACTGGATTCCTTTAAATCCCAGATAAACCCCATCCTTGATCCTCCTTGATGATAGTGACTTTCCTTAGTTTACTTTCAAATTTGGTCTATAAAATCTTATTTGTAAATAGTTGTTTCACATTGTCTCATTAGATTCTGAGCTTTTTTGGGCAAAGAGGCTGTCTTTTGCCTCTCTCTGTATTCCTAGTTCTTAACACAATACCCAGATAATATTAGACAATATGTGCTTTTATTGACTTGATGCAGAAAATTCACTTCTTTAAGGGAAAATAATATACTAAAATGCCAACTGGCCAAAGACCATCTTTCTTCCAATTTAATTTTTTTCCAAAATAAAGGGTTTTTTAATGTTAATATATAAAAAGTAAGCATTTACTAGTATTGCAAGCAATATTAGCATCATTTTGTCAAATAACTTGCAATGCTGTTCTTTTTACCTGGAAAGCACTCAGAGATTTCTGAGCCAACACTCTCATACACCATTCGTTTAAATTACATTTGTCATTTAATTGTTTTTCAGATTTTTAGAAATACACAGTTAGTAAAAAATGACAAGAAGCTTGCCCATATCTACTAATGCTGAAGAGATCTAAAGTCAGTTAAACCCTCTGAATGACTATCACATATAAAATAAATTTATGTCAAAGCTATTATCTTTTTACTTCATCTACTTTCAGGATTTTGTTGTAAAAACACTTAAAAGAAAAATTGACTTCTAAGATTCAGAAGCATAAGGTAAAATTAAAGACTAATTACAAATGACTCAATAAGGACAAGCTGTGTTTTATACGGAAATGCAAATTTTATTTTTAAAATTGTCAACAATTGGATGGCTTGAAAGAAAGAATGAAGTAGATCTGAGTTTGATATGATTCTAAAAAGCAAAACTGTGTAGGAAAAGGTAAATAAGAATAATATATGAATAAAGGAAAAGAGAAAGAACTGACAGGGAATTAGACTGGTAATTCTGGAATCCTACTCTTATTGGAAATGGATTAAAGAAGCTAATATTATATGTGTGTTTGTGTGTGAAAATAGTTATATAATCAAATAATTATATAGTTTTATATATACATAAATGTGGCTATAGCTGTATATAATTAATATAATATATAATACATAATACAATATGATACTATATATATATGATATAATATATATTCCTATATATAATGGAATTCTACTCTCATTGAGAATAAGTTAAAGAAGGAACATACACATATTGTATATATGTATTTTACATGGCTATATAGTTGTATGGTTTTTTTATATATATAGTTATATGTGTGTGTGTATGTGCATGTGTGTGTGCCTATATATGTATGTGTACATATGGTTATAAAAGGCTTCTAAATTTATACAGAAATAACATGATGGAACTAGGATAAGAGAAATAGGTATAGAAAATCATGCAAATTAATAGAAATGGACTAAGGTATGTAAATTAATAGGAATGGGATGAAAATAAAGAAAATGGTCAGGAATGAAAGAAAAGGAAGAAATCCTTGGGGAAGGAGGATTTAGGTCAAGCAATAGCAAGGCAACGTAGCTGATAGAAGGCAAGCAGGGGAGTCATAAGGGACAAAAAATAAGAAATACGTACAAGCATAATAATAATAATCAGGAGTATAATATCTTAGGAAAAAAAAGTAGGGTTAGTAATCACTGATCTCAAAAAAAAGTACAAGCTCAAATAGATTTTATTCAAAGAGAAAACTAGGGAAACTACATTATCTGTCAGCCATATTAATCAATACTATTTTAGAACATAAGTTCGTAATATTAGTATGGTGTGGGAAATGATAAGTTCATGGATTTAGAAAAATATGGAAAGAAAGATTCGGAGCTCTGGAAGGTGATGCTATTCACCTTTAAAGAAACAAAGGATAAACAAGCAGAGTATGAACCTTACATAGATGTATGTAAATATATATGTGTATGTATAAATGTATTTATGATTATAGAGATTTATCCACATGTGTATACACACACACACACATACATACACTTATAAATATATATAAACATATTCACAGTTTTCTTGGGGGAGGTAGGAGGGAAAAAAGTCGAAAAAATAAAATTAAAAATGCACAAAAGAGAACAAAAGAAAACCTACAAGGAAGCAAAGTAAAGGTGATAGCCTTGTCATAAAAAGAGCTAGGGAAATGTAGGGGAAAAGCTTTGTAAATCACAGAATACTATATAATTGTGATATATTGTTAGTTATTAAAGTAGCATTTCATATAATTAATAATAATATTCAAGTCTAAAGAAAATCATAAAATTATTGTTAGGTTAATATAAAATTGATTAATATAACCAGGATTGGGATTGGGAGAATAAAATAATACATAGACAGCTGGCCATAGAGTCAAAAAAACCTGGGTTCAAAATCTGTGAACACCATATGTGAGACCTTAATCAACATCTTGAATTTAAAGATTTGGTTTTTGGCAGATTTGTATAAGAATAAAGTTTATTTTATAAACTCCCAAAATGTTTATGATATATTTGTAAAGAAAATAATTTAACTCATTATTGTTTATGTTGAATCTTTCTTTGTTTCTATTAATAACTAGAGATTACAGAAGTTTTTTTTTCTTATAATGAAGGCATAAGAAGTTATTTTGTCCTATATATTTTAATTTCCTTCATTGATATCATTTAACTTTCTGAAGTTTCCTAGGGATAAAGAAGCAAAAACTGAATTAAATTTTTAAAAAATGGCTGTTAAGTTAGCCAAATAGAAGACAATAAGAAAAGAATCAAGATCTGGGTTCAATTTCTAGTACTACCATTTTTCAGTTACATAGTTCTTTGCTAAATGGGGTAACTAATTTTTATATATTGATTTAAAGTTTTCATTGAAGAAATTGAGATGGGAAAAGGGGGGTGGAGCCAAGATGGGGGAGAGGATGGATGTTTCTTTCTGAGCTCTCCTACTACTTTCACACTAATAACAAAATTCAGCTTCTGAAATAGTGCTAGACTAATGGAATCTACAAATATTGGAAGTACAGCAAATTACCAACAGAAGGTAATTTCAAAGATTGCCTGAAAAGGTCTGTTTTTTGGTGGGCACAGGAGGAAGTGACCAAGGAGCAGGCAGGGAGACAGAGTACGAAGGCCACATGGAGCAGACTCGGGGAGGGGTGCGTCTCCACTGTGCAGAAAATCTACAGGGAGGACTCTACCATAGTCTACTCTACAATAGAACTAGTATGACAGAAACTAGGCATTGACCCACATTTAATACCATAGACCAAGACAAGGTCAAAATGGGTTTATGATCTAGACATAAAGAATGCGATTATAAATAAATTAGAAGAATATAGGATAGTTTACCTTATAGACCTGTGGAGGAGGAAGGAATTTGTGACCAAAGAAGAACTAGAAATCATTATTGACTACAAAATAGAAAATTTTGATTATATTAAGTTAAAACAATTTGTACTAACAAAACTAATGCAGAAAAGATTAGAAGAGAAGCAATAAACTTGGAAAATATTTTTACATTATAAAGTTCTGATAATGGCCTCATTTCCAAACTATATAAAGAATTGACTCAAATTTATAAGAAATTAAGCCATTCTCCAATTGATAAATGGTCAAAGGATATGAACAATTTTCAGATGAAGAAAATGAAATTATTTCTAGTCATATGAAAAGGTGCTCCAAATCACTATTGATCAGAGAAATGCAAATTGAGACAATTCTGAGATATCACTACACAACTCTCAAACTGGCTAAGATGACAGGAAAAGATAATGACAAATGTTGCAAGGGATGTTGGAAAACTGGGACACTGATGCACTGTTGGTGGCGTTGTGAACAGATCCAGCCATTCTGGAGAACAATTTGGAACTATGTTCAAAAAGTTGTCAAACTGTGCATACCCTTTGTTCCAGCAGTGTTTCTATTAGACTTATATCCCAAAGATATTAAAGGGAAAGGAACACATATGTGCAAAAATGTATCTGGCAGCCCTCTTTGTAATGGCAAGAAACTGGAAACTGAGTGGATGCCCATCAACTGGAGAATGGCTGAATAAATTGTGGTATATGAATGTTATGGAATATTATTGTTCTGTAAGAAATGACACCAATAGGATGATTTCAGAGAGGCCAAAGAGACTTACATGAATTGATGCTGAGTGAAATGAACAAAACAAGGAGATCATTACACATGGAAACAACAAAATTATATGATGACTAATTCTGATAGACGTGGCTTTCTTCAACAATGAGATGATCCCAGTTCTAATTGTTCAGTAATGAAGAGAGTCAGCTACACCCAGAGAGAGAATTATGGAAAATGATTGCATTCTCACTTTTTCTGTTGTTTGCTTGCATTTTTGTTTTCCTTTTTGGTTTTTTTCTTTCTTTCTAGATCCGATTTTTCTTGTACAGCAAAATAACTATATAAATGTGGTTGCATATATTGGATTTAATATATACTTTAACATGTTTAACATGTTTTGGACTATCTGTCATCTAGGGGAGGAGGTGGGGGGAAGGAAAGGAAAAGTTGGAACAGAATTTGTTTTCTAATAAAAAGCTATAATAATAATTACAATTTTAAAAGAAGAAAAAATAAAAAGAAAAGAAATTGAGGTAGGCAAAGTTTAATGACTTGCCCAGGGCCATATAATTAGTAATCTGAATTAGTATTTAAACTTGTATCTTTTAAACTACAGAATCAGCCTTCTGATCCATGGCACCAAGTAGTTGACTCAAGTTAAATGTTCTAAAACTCTGTTTTACCTTCTGAATAAAAAAGAGGATTGAATTTAATGGGCTCTAATTTTTTCTTCCAGATGCAACAGTCTCTAGCATATGTGATACCTAATTCTGTTCCCTAATTTAAATAAGGCAATATGTGCTTGGGAGGTTCAAATAAGGCAACAGGAGCAGATTGTAATCTACTCTACTTCTATTCAGGAGAAAATTCCATTTGGGGCTATCTAGGAATTCTGATATCTTGTAATCAATCAATTAAACTCTGAAGATACTTTTTAGATCCTTGACTGCAAAAAACTTGCATAGTTGTTGGGATGTAGGGGGAAGGAAGTAAACATGCTACATACATGATAAACAGAAATGAATTAACAGAAAAAGTAGAACTGGAATTAAGAGATGTAAGGAAAAGCTTTCAATTTTTTTAAAAAGGATTTAATTGGAATTTAAAAGAAGCTAAAAGTCTGATAGGCTGATCGAAGGAAGGAAAGTATCTCAGGTATGGGAGATAAAGAAAATCCCAGAGTCCAGAAATGGAGTGTTGGTTGTAGGACAAGAAGGACACCAATATCACTGGATGAAAGAGTACAGGGTGGGAGTAAAATGTAAGACTGGAAGGCTAAGAGATAGTTAAATTAAGAGCTAAGAGACCTTTGAAAGCCAAACAAAAGATATTATATTTGATCTTGGAGGCAAAAAGAGATATTATTGAGTAGAGGAGGCAACATGATCAGATCCTGGGCTTTATGAAAATCACTTAATCATAGGATGGAGAATAGATTAAAATGGGTAAAGATTTAAGGCAGGGGAAACATCAGAAGGACATTACATAAGTTCAGGCATTAGGTGATGATGTTCTACATTAAAATCAGTATCAAAGAAGGCAAGAGGTCATCTCTGAGAGATGTTGCAAAAGTAAAATCAATAGGCTCTGGCACCATATTGGAAAATGGTGGGGGATAATGATAGAGTTTGTGAAGAATCTTGGATAATGTCTGAGATGCTATATATAGAGTAATAGAGCAGCTAGGAAAAGGGAGGATATAAGGGAAAAGATGATGAGTTCCTTTTTTGGATATGGTAAATTTAAGGTGCATACTGGATATCTAGTTTGAAATGTCTAAAAAGCAATTAGTGATGCAAGATAGGAGGTCAGCAGAGAGATTGGAATAAGAATACATGAAAATCATGAACACAGAGATGGTAATTATACTCCTGTGAATTGATGAGACCACTAAATTATGTAGGGAGGGAGTAGGGAGTAAAGAAGATAGCCCAAGACTAGGAGACACTTGTGATTACAGGGAAGAGCATCCAGCAAAGGAAACAGAGAAGGAACAGTCAGATAAGTAGGATAAGAACTAGTAGAGAGTAATTTTTTGAAAACCTAGAGGAAAAAGAGGATAAAAATTATAGATAGGACAAGAAGAATGAGAATAGAAAAAAAAAAGGCTTCTGGAAATCTTCACTGTCTTTGAGATCATCAATCATTAGAGATCATTAATAACTTTGGAAAAAGCAGTTTCAGCAAAATGATAAGGTCAGAAGCTGGATTGTAAGAGGTGAAGGGGAGAGTTAGAAAAGAAAGAGTGGGTATACTTACTGTAGATGGTCTTTTCAATGGGTTTAGCTAGAAAAAGTAGAATAGATATAGGATGACACCGAGAATAGAGAGACAAAGTGAGAGTCTTTCAGGATATGGAGGGAATGGACATATTTGTAAACAGAAGGGAATGAGAGGAGAAAATGTTGTTGTAGACAGGATAAATGGGAACATTTGAACTAGTAGAGGTATTAGTCTTGCTAAGGACAAAGGTTCTTTACCAAATAAAAAAGGGATAAAGGTCGTCTAAATGATGGAAGATGAGACAAAGAAGAGGAAGAGATCATGTTGAATGACCTTTTTTTGGTAAAATATGAAAGAGTGGGGGGGAAAGACCCATGAGAGAATTACTAAAAGTGAACAGATTTGGAAGACCATTATAGAGAATGTGAGTTGATAAGAGGAGTATGTAATAGAATTGTATTTGTAGTAGATCTAATAAAATAAGTTGCATGATTTTTTTCCATCTTTATTCAGAAACATACACATATACACGTGTATGTGTGTGTACATAACCCTAAATACAATGAAGAAGCTCAGAATTCAAGACAAGAATGTGTAGATTTGAATTGGTTCATCAAGAGGTTACAATAGAGAAAAAAGAGAAACAGTGGTTAATGTAGAGGAGACATCCTGGGAAATAATTGAAGGATCAAGGAATTGGAGGTCACAGTATGAATGCAGAGTAGATTTTTGTTAAAGGAAGGAAGAGGGAGATGTTAAAATCCAAAAGATTAAGATTATTTGGAGGAATTTCAGAAACTTTGAACAAAGAAGTGTTCCATTTGTGGGTGTTGTTAAGATTGAGATTTTGACCATCATTATGTGGGGCACTAAGGGTAGATAAAGGAGAATCTCATGGAAAGTGAATGGGTTGAAGAATGGTTACTGTGTTTCAGGGAAAGTTGATATGCATGAGGAGAGAAAAAGTATCAGCCTGATATCAAACATTAAAAATGGATGGGAATTAGAGGTCTGTAGATAATAACTAACAGGATTTTAGATCATAGATATGACTAGCATGAAGTAGTGAAGAAGGATTACTGAATGGCAGACAAAGGAAAAATCTGTGAGTGGAAATGGAGAGCAAATAGTTTCCCAACTCTCCTACCTTAACCAGTGAGCCAAGGGGAATGAATGAATGTGAAGCCATTATTTGAAAGGGCATCCAGGTAAGGCTGTGTCATTAGGAAAAGCTAAGTTTCAGTAATAGTTATTAGTTGGAAGGAGTAAGTAGAGGAAAAAATTAAGATGTAGGGAATTTTGTTTGCCTGTGGAAGAGGCATTCCAGAGGGCAAATTGGAAGGAAGGGCAAATAGAAACTTTGGGATAGAAGAGTTGAGGGAAATGAGAATGAGGTATCAGGTGATAAGGTTGGGGAATGGGATCTGGATGATGATCTACAGGAGTTTGGGCAGCTGGGTGGTATGGTAGATGAGATGCTGGGTCTGGAATCAGAAAGACCTGAGCTCAAATAAGGCCTCAGACATTTACAATGTGTAAGTGTTCTTCATCTGTAAAATGACCTGGAGAGGCAAATAGAAAACCATTCTGTATCTTTGCCAAGAAAACCCCAAATGTGATATCAAGAAGAGTTGGATATAACCGAAAAGACTTCAACAACAAGGATGTGAAATTTTTCATTATTGAGTGGATGGCACCACTCCTCTTCCCAATAGCCAAATGTTCAAATGGCAGGTCCTACTTAAAGTTTTCTTCCAAGACTAGAGATTAGTTTCAGGTGGAAATTGAAATCAAGATATCTCACCAAGTTAATTAGTCCTATTCCCATCTTCTCTCTTCCATTTCTTTCAAAGGCCAAGTATAGTAGGAGATGAAATGCCTGAAGTATAGACTGCTTCTCTTTGCACCAAAGAGACTAAAAAGCACCCAATATTCCATTTGAGAAATGGGGCTAGTATCGGGAAGTGAAGGCTACTTTGTGCTGGCACAGATAAAAATCATTGTTTCAAGGTATTTGGAAGATTACCAGTCTGGCCCCTTGGGAACACATTACACTGTTCAAGAGACAGAAGGCATAAGACGCTAGGGCACTTTGTCATTTCACTTGAGGAAGACATTTGTGAGATGACAGCAGGAAGTGGTAGGCCCCTGAACAGGGGGAAGTCTTTTCAGACAGATGGAAAACGCCTGACCTGGCCCCTACCATTCTTACCTGAGAGCATACCCTACGACTGTGCTTCCCAGGAGAGGAAGGCATAGAAGTCATTTTGTACTGTTGGCATCTTGTCTATACACTATTGGAGGCAGAAAATGACATTTCAGTATTTTCCCTTGACTCATTTGCTAGTAATCTCCTGTCAACTCTGATTAAATCCTTAATGACATTTATCCTGATGTTCCTGTCATGGGGACTTTTCTGAAGATCAAACTTTTAGTACCCTGCACTTTTTATATGAATAAGAACATTAAGATATTTCATTCCTGGAATTCTTCAAAACAACCTTAAATAACAAGTGATGCACTAACTGATTGTGGATTGAGTTAGGGTAAGAGATTTACATTTGAATGGATTTGTTTTCAGGTTTGACCTCTAAGATCTATTTTAAATTAATTTCCCGTTTCACAGCCTTTCTGTTTATCTGCAGACAGTGTTGTAAGAAAAATAAAATAAAATAAAGTAAATGTACATTTCTCCTGTGAAGCAAAAGGCAATTTCTTGAATTGCTTGAAGTCTTGTTGAACTATTCTGCATCAATCACAAGACTGAAGGAGGTGCCAAGTACTTCTAGCTCCTTGACAAAATAATCTGCCCTTGTCAGAATCCCCAGAATGGAGATCATATGAAAAGAGTTTGCATAGGCCACTGAGAACAACCCTGAAAACAATTTCAGGCAGGCTGATTTATTTATAGAGGTAGTGCTTATAAAGGTTGTGGTGACACTTTGTTTCAATGACTAAGACTTGAGTCTTAGGAGAAGATAATCTAAAAACTATGTTAGGCAGAAAAATCATTTTTACTAAAAGCTAGTGCAAACAAATATAAGGTAAGCTCATTAGCTTTTAGGAACTGATAGAGGAGACAAGGTAAAGACACAAAAATTTCATGTCATTTAATTCTCATGTTTAGCTCTACTGTCCCACCTTCTCTGTTGATTTCCATTCTTGCATCTCCAACTGCCTTTTAGACATCTTGTACAGGATAGCAGACATCTTAATCTCACCATGTACACAGGAAAAGTCATTATCTTTTTTCTCTAAACCCACTCTGTTTCACCTAATTTCCTTATAACTGTAGAGTACAAAATCATGCTCCTAATTCCTCAGGCTCAGAGTCATATTTGATACCTTACAAATATTCATTTTGTTTCCAAGGCATTTCAATTTCACCTTTGCAACATCTCTCAAATTCTCTCCAACACTCCCCTTCTCTCCTCTGAGACTGTTATCACACTAATGCAGGCTCTCATCATCTCACTCCTCACAATAGTTTACTGGTGATCTTCCTGCCTCAAGTTTATTTCTACTCAAAACCATCTTCCATTCAGCCACTCAGTGATTTTCCTAAATCTTACATCACTTATTTCACGTACATCTTCCCATTCAATAAGTTCCAGTATCTTCGTAGGTCCTCCAGAATCAAATACAAAATCCTATGTTTAACATTTAAAGCTGTCCATAATTTAATCCCCTACAACCTTTCCAGGCTTCTTATATCTTATTCCTTCTCACATACTCTTGAATCCACTATAACAATAGCAATAGCAATGGTCACTTACTACTGAAGACTTGTGCAGCCTGTGACCTCATCACCAACACAGTCTTCAATTTACACAAATGCAATAAAACTTCTTGGATGGACTCTCATGGACAACATTGTCATTTAATGGACTGTCATTGTAAGGAGAGGAAAGAGGATGTGAGAGTAACTATAGTGATATGTGGTACAATATACTAGATTCATTATATACTTATCCTCTTCAAGCTATTTATTTGCATTCAACAAAAGCAGCAATTCCAAGAAAAATGACTACCAGAAGACAATGCTAACAAAGTACAGAATTTCTCCAAATATGAACTTTGTTGGTAATTTAAAGGGAAATCTGAGCCAACATGTGGTTGACAAAAACAGAGCAGAACAACTTTCAGAGATTTGGTGTACAGCACCACATTTACTTATCTCAACCAGAACACTCAAAAATCTCAAGACTGATTTGATAAAAATAAAGAAATCCAGAAACTGATAAATGAAAAACTCCACAGAGTTGATCAGCAGGATAGTTCATCTGTCTCTAAGACAGATTCTAATTCCACCAAAAGGAAAATTCAAGGGAAGATTCTTGACTCAATAAGAAAGCAGATGAAATCTGCCATAGTTTTATGATTAACAAAAATCCAAAAAAAAATTTAAGATGCCCTGAATACAGTTAATGAGCCAAAGATTTATGATATATCTCTCAACTATAAGGCTGATGAAGCCACATTGATTCATTATAAGGACATAATCCTGAAGAGATGGACTAAACACTTCCATAATGTTTTTAACATAATGGTCATTAAACAAAGCTGAAGCCACTGGTAATATATATACCTCAGATTAAAGTTAATTCCATTTAAATAGAACTTCCAAATGAAGAAGAGGTTTTGAAGGGCATTAGCTTACTGTTATACAGAAAAACACCTAGTACTGATTCTATTCCAGTTTAGATTTACAAGGCAAAGGATCTACTGCTCATGCAAAAGCTGATATCATTTTTTTTCAATTTATATGGCAAGATGAGATTATTTCCCAGGAGTTCAATAATACCTTCATTGTCCATCTCTATAAATGTAACGGAAATAGATTGTCCTATGACAATCACAGGAGGAAGAAAGGTCTTTCTTAGGCAATGCTGACAAAATTCTTTCCAGAGTCCCCCTGACTATATTTATCCTTCACCTGGAAGATGGTTATCTACCTGAGAGCCAGTATAGCATCAGAAAGGGCCAAGGAATAGTTGATATGATGTTTACTGCCCAGCAACTCCAGGAAAAATGCCAGGAACAGAAGAGAGATCTGTACATGTTTACTGATCTAAAGCCTTTAATACTTTGAGGGCTTGCAGAAAATTATTATGCAACAAATCATTATTGACTTTTGTAACATTTTGTTAAATGAAGTTTCCTAAGTAATTTTTTAAAAAAGAAAAAAAAAAATCATGGGGTGGGGGGGAGGCAAGATGGCAGAGAGTAGACAGATCTTTGAGCTCTTCCTGGCTTCCTTCAGATCAACACTATATCAAGCCTATAAATTGATTTTGGAGTGGCAGAAGCCACAAATATTTGGGGTATAATGAATTTCCAGCAGAAAATATTTTGGAAGAACTTCAGAAAATATGCTTCACTCAGGCAAAGGGAGGTGGGAGGGAGGTGGCCCAGCATAGGCTTAGCTCAGCAACCCAGAGCAGAGAGACCTCTATGTTCCAGGGGAAATCTACTGGGAGGCTCTTAGCCAAAACATTGGCTACTCTCTCTTGGTTCTCAAGCTAGTGCATCAGCAAACTAGCTGCTGAGATCTCCAACATAAGTATAAAAGACAAATTGAGTGAGCCCCTGAACTCCTGAATAACAGGGGACTTGACCATGTCTACCCAGCATGAGAAGGGAACCAGCAGCACCAGCCGCAGGACAGTGTGAAGCCACTGTCATCTGAAGAGGAAACTTGGGACAATTTCTCCTTTGCCCTAATAGAAGATCTTAATCTTTAAAAATGAGCAGAAAGCAAAAAGACCTCTGACCATAGATAGCTTTTATGGAGATAGGGAAGAACAGACCTCAATCCCTGAGGACACAAGGTAAAATGTTTCCAGATGAAGCCTCAAAGGGTGATATGAGTTGCTCTCCATCTCACAAGGCTCTCTTGGAAAAAAGGACTTAAAGGAAAGTTAGAAGAAAAATAGGAAAAGGACATAAGAACTTAGCAGGTGAGTTTGGAAAATGAAACAGAAATTGCCTAAAGAAAACTCCTCAAAAATCAATTTAGCTAAGTGGAAAAAGCACATAACTCCTTAAAATAGATTTGACAAAATGAAAAAAAGAAAATCATGTGAAAATAAAGTTGCCCAGAGAAGTTTATCAATATTGTACGTCAGCTTCATGACCACGTGGATTCTGCATTCTGGATAATGGACAATGCTCTCATGCATTTCTAGTTAGCTCATGTCCTTGTTCCCCTATTTCAACATGTTGTTTTCAGCATTGTTGCTAGATGCCTTCAAGGACGTTGAACGTAAAATAAAGGTCAACTACCACACTGATGGTAAATTATGAGGAGGGAGAGTTAGTGCTTGCTTTTGTTGTTGTTGTTTGCAGATCATTATGCAGTTGATGTTTAGGTTAAGAGGCAACAAAATATGAATAGAATCCCTACAGATTGCACTAAATTTTTTCCTAACAATTAATACTAAGAAAACAGAAGTTCTTCATCTGCCAGCACCACGCCATCCATATGTGGAGCCATCGGTTACAGCAAATAGAGAAATAGTGAATGGATAAGTTCACTTATTGTAGCAGTATTTTTACTTTCCAGGGATATTCACTAAGATGATGATATTGGTACAAGCATTACCAGACGTAGCTCAATGTTTGGGATTCTCCAAAAGAAAGTGTGAGAGGAAAGAGCTATTAGATTGCCTACCAAACTGAAGGTCTACAGAGCTGTTGTGCTGACCTTACTGTTGTATGTCCGTGAAACTTGGACAGTCTAGCAACACTAAATCACTTTCATTTGAATTGTCTTAGGAAGATTCTGAAGATCACCTGGCAAGAAAAGATAGTGGACACTGAGTCTTTTCTCAAGCTAAACTGACAAGCATTCAAGTTCTCCTGCACAGAACACAGGTTGTTTGAATGTCAAGCATATGTTTCAAGAACTCATATACGTGCTCATAAGAACAACTGACTCAAGAGGTCAGAAGGAATGATACAAAGACACTCTCAAAGTCTCCCTAAAGAACTTTGGAGTCAATTGTGTGGCATGGGAGACACTGCAAAGGACCATTTTGAATAGCATTCTTTGTCAAAGGTGGTATACTTTATGAGTGAAGCAGAATTAAATAATTCAAATAAACATGAATTGCACAAATTTGCAGACATCAAAATGATCATGTGGACTGTTTTGCCTGACTACTGGTAGAGTTTTCATAATTCATATTATTTTGATCAAACATAGTCAGATGTATTATATATTGATTCCAACAGAATGATGAGAATGGACCACAACCAAACAACCAGCATCTTTATCCTGCTTCTACCCTCTGGAGCACAAGAGCAAATTTAGTTCTTCTATATTGATGGCCTTTTATATATTGGAAGGTTATTATTATATAACCTCTCCAAGTTTCTTTTCTGGTCTATTATAATATTTAAATAAATATTCAAGATAATAACAAAAAAGGCATATGTCAAAATTTACGTCTTCTAAATCAGTATTAAAAGTCACAACAACCCCATGCCAAGCCTTATATATAATAGATAATAAAATTTTATTTGAACTAGTTTTGATTGTCATCATGTTGATTAAATTTCAGTAAAATTTGTCAATGGAATGAAGTAGTTTTTATTTCATCATAACTTGATAATTTTGCAATAAGAAATAAAAACTCTTAGACAAAGAAATGTATTGGTTAAGATGGTGGAGTTAAAAGATGCAAGGGAGTAAGTTGTTACCCAATCCTATCAATGGCATGGAAAGTAAGGAAAATATCCCAGAACAGCCTCACTCCAGCCACAGTTCTAGCCTCTAGCAACTGCTAGATTGATTATCTATCTTCAGGTCTGGGCTCTATAGCTATACGTGGAGTTAGAAAATATGAATTAAAATGTGTCCCCAAGGAAAGTTCTCTGAATCCCAGTTCCTCATCTGTACAATCCCAGTAATAATAGCAGCTACCTTGCAGGAATTTTATTAGACTTAAATGAAAGAATTTATGTGAAGTTTATTTCCTTAACTATATAAATGATAATTCTCATAATTATAAATAGAATCTGTGAACAAATCAGGGTGTTGTCTTTCAGTTTATTTGGTTTGGTTTGATATTTTGGGGGTATGTGTGTTTTGTGAGGTTGCCCCACAATCGATAAACATTAAGCAAAGAATACATAAAAATAGGTATTTTTCACTTGAATTGCTGTCTAAACCACACTTCCACATTCTCTATTTGTTAATTTTTAAACATCTATAAGCCTTTATATGAATTTACTCTTATTGGACATTGTTTATTAGATATAGGCAATTATGAAACCTGTCAACATCCTTTTAGATCTTGATTTTGTCATCCAATGTGTCAATTATTTTTCCTAGCTTCATGTAAGCAGTAAATCAATATGCATGCCATCCGTGACTTAATTTAAGCTGCTGATAAAAATGTTAAACAGCCCAGAACCATGGACAGAATGCAAGAGTATTAGAGACATCCTTCCAGGTTGATATTGATCCATTAATTACTATTCACTGGGTTCATCATTTTACCAGCTGCAAATCCATTGAATTATACAAACATCCAGCTTATATTTCTTCATTTCCATTTTTTTCATAATAAGAGAGGTCATGGAAAAATTTTACTGAAATGAATGAATCCTATGTCAGATAAAATATAAACGAGGATAGGCATTTATTTTCATTTATTTACATTGTTTTATCCTTTTTAGGGAAAATGATGCTAATTTAATATAATTTGTTCTTTATGAACTCATAATAGATACCATTCCTTTCATAAAATTTCAATAGATCTGGGATCTCATCAATGTGGCAACGCTACAATAATTCAGCTTAAACCCATTCATGCCCTCAAAATGAGGTATTTTTTTTTCAATTTTTCCTGAAAATTCTTCATGTGGAGATTAAATTAATTGTATAAAGAATTTTACAATTAAATCAAGTTATACATAACTGCTTTTAGGTTGACACTTATTAATTTTCCCTGGATTTAAAAGACAGAACATCATTTGCCTACATCCCATTCCATTCATCAGAATTTTTTTCAAAAAATCAACACTAGAAACTCTAAATAGCACACTTAATAAGCATTGTCAATAACCTGGGTTTTACTTAATTTTGTCCTCTTGATTTCACTTAATTAAAAGAAATTAAGTTTGTTTTTTTTTTCCTTCTCCGTAGTTAACTTTAATTTCATTTTAAGTACGCTTGTTTTGCACTCTTTAGAACAAGGATCATTATTCTTGGCATAGAAAACAGAAGCAAAATAGTTGAGTATTTTTGCACTTTTTTCATCACTTGTTATCATCCTATCTGATTTAATTAGTTGTCTTAGCTTCCTCTGATCTTTCTCTTGTCAACAACACAAATTTGAGAAAAAAACTTTTATATTGTCTTTGGTATTCATTTGCAGTTTCACCTTCTTCTTGACCTTAATATTCTAGCTATTATTTTCATAAATTTGCTCTTGATTCCATCTTTTTTTACAAGTTTAAAAACAAAAATTTTTAGTGAGTTCTCAAGTATTTTCAAAACTTCATTGTTGAGAGCTTATCATCATGACAATTTTTTTTAAATAGTAAAATCTCTGATAATAATGAATTCATATTCTACTAGAAGGATGTAACATATATCCAAATACTTGTTTTGCGTAAAATTTGAAATAACTGAAGAAATAAAGATTTTAATTTCTAAGTATATTGATTTATTAAGTGTGCAGTTGCATAATAAATTCCCCTTAATTTGTGATATTATTTTTATGCATTAAAAGTAAACAATTAACAGAATGTAAACCAAGATACAAGATTAAGTAATCTGATTTCTAATTGGAGGAAAGATTAAGGGCTTTATAAATTGACAGGGAAATGAGTGAATTTAGAGGACTGAAAAGAGAGGAAGTAAGCAAGTGGCCTTTCTCAGGTGCGAACTAGGATATTACTCAATTTCATTATTAGCTACCAGGTAGAATTTATAAGGAAAAAACTCAAAAAGAAGTCCCTTTTACAAGATAGAGTTAGTTTGCTTTGCACAATTTTCTTATAATAACAATGTAAATTGAAACCAGTCTATTAGTAGCTACAAGGGAAGATTCTTGGAGAAGCTGGCACATAAGCTGAGTGTTGATGAAAATTAAAGTTTCCAAGAAGAATCAACTGAGATGGAGTATATTTGCAATGTGAGGACTGATTTGTGCAAGGTACTTAAATACTGCTGTTATAATATTCAGTTCAGAGAAAAGCTAATAATCCAGTTTAGACCATATGAAGAATAATATCCAAGAAGCATTAAAAAAAAAAAAAAAAAACAAAGAGTACTGGATTAAGGAACAGAGGGAGAAGAGAAATATTTGAATATTAACCATATCAAGTCCATGGTGAATGCTTATTTATGATCTATTCTACTGATAGACTTGATATGACCCACATGTTTTAATTAGAGGTGTCACCTGCAAAGAAGAGTCTAATTAGCTTTAAAGAAGACTTTGGCTTTAGAGGAAAGCAAACACTTAAGCATAAGAAAGAGTCTTTTCTTATACTCTAAACTAATTCAGTAATTAGAATTTCCTTACATTTTGAATATAACAATAAATCAGAAAGCAAAATCTATTTTTAAATGGACACAATCTTATTGCTAATGCTCTAAAGGTAGGCTGGAGTTAACTATAATGAGACAACCTTTAAATGCTGGGCTAGGAAATTTGCATTTTTTCCTAGATGAAGTAGGCAGTTATTGAGCAAGAGAAAAAAAAATAGGGACAATCCACTACCTTAGGAAGGTGACTAGACAACTCTCAGAGAAAATACATATAGCTCTCCAAAATGTAGGTAAAAGTACCATTCTCTCCTATATATCTCTTAATGCATAAATCATGAGCAACTTGGTTTAAAAACACAGTTAGAATATTTGGGAGAATTTATCAATCATATGATGCTTATATCCAAAAGTATACTCATAGCATGACTTAGTTCTTTTCCTTGACATTCATTTTCAGGGCTCTCTCTTTAGCAGATGCTGTAGCCAAATCTCTCAAACTTTCCATATCCAATGTAGAGTCTCTCTGAATTTAAGCAGCATTCCCTGTACCACTTCTGGCTTTCAATTTTTATAGCATTTCCCCAGCTCAAAATATGTACAAATCTCTACTTGGCCTCATGTTGCTACAGAGCTTTTTTTTTTTTTCTGAGAGGAAGGAAGGTATAAGGATAGAAAATGTTGCTATATGTCACCCAGTTCTGAAGCACATTAGGATATCGATATAATTGTTTTACAATGTGCTTCTCCTCTGTGGCAATGTTCCCTCCTGAAGTCCTAGAAAGTATGCCACAGACAGTTATCGCTGACAGAAATAACTCCAACTTCTAAGAGCAAAAAATAGAGTAGTAAATGCAAGCTAGAAAATTGTAGCAATTTTTAAGGATAGGCAACTTTAGCCCCCTAGAGAACGAAGACTCAAATCATTTCTATCACTGACATTTTCTGAAAAGTGCGTTTATGTCAGAAATGTGACTAAAAAAGAGGACCTGGTTACACACTTAACTTCAATCAGAGACTTCTACATCATGAAAGATATTTTTTTGCCTTTCAAACATGTGTCCAGGATTTAAGGACAAAGTATAATCTTTGTAATTCTACTGTGGTGAAAAGGGAATTACTCACTTTTTGAAAATGCACTATCACTTTTGGAACCTGTGGGTACCATTTATCACTCTAGAAAAGGTGTTTTGCAAACTGATAGTCTCGTGAATTAGGATAAATTATGTCTTTATAAAAAATGTAAGGTGTACTTTCTTTTTTCACCATGAGGATTAAATCAAATACTGGGTAGTATATTATATCTTCTCATATCAAGTTTTCAAATTTTGGGGAACTGTAATGAGCACATATGCAAATATGGAAAAAGAAAAGTTAAAATTACTTGTAATCAAATAAGCACATAGAAAAGTATCATTTTAGATAGAAAATCTGACCAACACATAGTTTATTCTTTGTACAACAACCTAATCTTTATTTCTATGATACAGGCTCAATATTTAAAGTCTATAAATAAGTTCCAATAATATATTCCAAATCAAATATGAGTAAAGTTGTGACTATATGCATTAGATGCAAGGAAGGGATTAATGGATGTAAAATTCTGAAGCACTCGGTAATTTCTACAATTGGAATTTTGCACAACAGAATGTCTACAATAATGTAAAAAGAATAGATTAGGCCTAGCCAAGTGAAGCTGTCTTAGGGAAGGATGTACTAACATTCAAATGAATGATAGTGAATGGCACCACTCATAAACTGAGACAAAAATACGATTATCAAAATAACTTAAAAATAGAAATGAAAAAGAATATAATCAGTTATTGACTTCTTGTGGATTACCAAGAATAAGAACTACTTTGACATTTAAATGGTGGCAAAGAAAACCTTTTCCCTTATCATGAAAGAAAACATTATATAGTAGAGAGACAGCCTCAGTCACACTATCTGCATGACTCTCAGCAAGTCAGTTGTCCAAAACAACAAAGACTTAAAGGAGTAGATTAATTGTCAATGTTCAATGGTGAAAGGAGTTCGCTTAATAGAAGTTCTTTGAATCAATGAAATAAAAATTTATATAGACCTTAATTGAAGCTAACATCCAAAAAAGCTTCTAAAAGAGCATAAAGTACAATAGAACAAATTGAAGGTTTTAGTATTAGGTTGTGTTTTGGAAAATTATATCAAAAACTTCATATCCTGTTTTCAATAAGTAATATTTCACATTTATATAGCACTTTAAGTTTTGACAAGTACTTTAAATGCCTTACTTCATTTGTTCCTCAAAAGGTGTAATATTAAGACTTCCAAAATACCTTTCATAAATGACCCCATTTGATTAACTAATTCAACAAAATTTTTATAGAATGTCTACAAGGGATTTCTCAAGATGTCTAAAACATATCTTGAATCAATCTTTCCCACTTCAGATAATCTTCAAGCACATTCAGGAAAGAACCAATTTTCAATCTGAATAATGCTAATCATCTATGGGACTTTAGTCCCTATGGAGAAAGGCAAAGATCAAAGACCAAAGGGAAAAATAAGAATTTACTAATTATAAGATTATGATTTAAGGAAATTTCATTGTATTTTCCCATGCAAATTTACATGTGAAGAGAATACAGAGCTCACCAATGAGAAACACATAACAATATTATGCTGTTTCAAATATGTCCTTGTTCATTCCTTCTAGCACCCACATTGCTCAGGTATCTATTACTAGGCAAGTTGAGCTATCTATAATGAATGGGAGCTGGATTCATTCAGATCCACTAAAATTATAACACATACATAAAGGTAACTAATTCTGTAATCCTAATTGGGTAGGTTTGAAAACATAGTTGTATTTCCAAAATCCCAATCAACCTCCAAATGCATTTGCCCCCACAGAAATAGTGTTATTTGTGGTAATTATGTTCTTATTGAAGGTAGATATAATATAGTGGAAAAACCATTAGCCCTGAAATAAGACTAGGTTTCATTTGTTACCTGTGAGGTTTACAAGCTCTGTGACCTTGGGCAAGCAAATTAATCTCCCTGAGTCTCAGTTTTCTTTGGAGTTTATTGTGTGACTTTATACAAGTCATTTTACCTTCCTAAACCTTACCTTCCTCATTTATAAAATTATGAGGTTGGACTAGTTAGCCTCAGAAGTTTGCTTCAACTCTAGATCTTCTTTCTTATGATTCTAAAGTAAGGAATTTAAACAGCATCATTTCTGAAGTCATGTCCTGCTCCAAAATTATAGCAGCTTCATAATAAACTTCAAGTACTTAATAAGGCGTAATAAGCATTTAAAGATTGGCCCAGAAACATAATCAACCAGTAAGCCATTATTTTTATGAGAATAAGTTTTCTAAGTTCTAAATAACAAGTGTTTTTTTGTTTTTTTGTTTTATTTGCTTTTTTAACTTTTATTCCATTTCAAAAAACTCCCAGTTTTAGGAGCGAGGAAAGAAAGAAATATCTTAAATTAAGTTCACTTTATTTCAAACAAACTGAACATATAGAAATGAAGAGCTACATACTTAGGTAAAATTGGCAGTTGATGCTATATTTTAGAAAAATATTCACTACAGAATTTCTCCAAATATCTAACTCTATAATATATTTGAAATTGGGTCAAAGTAATAAAAATCAGATTTTAAAGAATGTAAATATTTTATAATGTGAATTACAATTATATTTATAGGGATTACAATATTCATAATCAAAATTTATTTCTAGATTTATATTTAATAGTTTATATTTGAAGTAAACAATACATACCAAGATATATTGATTCCCCATCCCACAATGTTAACCCTACCACATGCATACAAAGATATCCGCAAATATATGATCACAGGGAGAGGGGTTAGTCATGTGTCAGTTAAGGAAAACTAAAATTATGACACAGTATGCTCTGCTGAGCCATGATGCACATTGTAGAAGCAATTATTAAACTGATTCATAAGGCCTTTAACCAAAGTAATAACATTGTTCATCATTCCTGACAGCAATTTTGTAAATCCATTCTTGTAAACTTGCTAAGTCACATTATTGGCTATTTTTCTCTTTTGTGACAACAAAGAGAAAACTGGAAGGTCCTAGATTTATATCATTCAAAATAATAAATTGAGAATTACAAAGTACCTTTCTCTCATAACTCTTTCATGAAATAGATACATTATCATTCCCATTTTATAGATGTGGAGAGTGGGACCCAAAGAGTTTAAGAGATTTTTTTGTTTGGGACCTCCCTGTTTGTAAGTGGTGGAACAGAGACTTGAATATAGGTATGTCTTCTGATTCTGAAGCCATTGTGCCAACCTGCCGTCTCATAGTAGTAGTTAACAACAATGCACATAACCCCCTGCTGTGGGTCTTGCAGGAAGATGTTTACCTAGCAGGGGTCCTCAGGCCAGATTCAGCAGCTGAGGACGTTTCTCCCCCTCACCCAGGGCTATGAAGTTTCTATATTTAAAGGCCCACAAAACAAAGTTTCTGTTTTTTACTATAGTCCGGCCCTCCAACAGTTTGAGGGACAGTGAACTGTCCCCCTATTTAAAAAGTTTGAGGACTCCTGAAAAGAATTAAGAAGAAAGGGTGTCATCTAGTGCAAAAATATAAAAATACTTCGGAGGTGTGAAAAAGATGGCTGTCATTCACCCTTTACATGAGACCTTAGGCAGGTAGGTAAGGATGCTTTTACTACATTAGTGGAGAGTATAAAACCGAACCTTCAAAGCTGAGCACTGTAGAAGAAGCATAACAGAGATGACCCTTCCTAATCTTTCTAACACAGTAGTGAGCACAAAAAAAGTAATTAAAATACATAAAGGTCATCTAAAAAAGACAGTAATGAAGCTAATGTCTATTCTATAAGTAGGGAGTAAGGTGGAATAAAAAGAACTCTGGACCAGGATTCTAGAGAGAGATGGAATCTAGTTTCTCTGATTGCCAGTTTTCTTCTCTATAAAATGGGAATCATAATTATACAGATCTCCCAAGGTTGTTGTGAGATTCAAATGAGATAATAATTGTAATGCACTTAACCCAGTTCCTGGAATAGAATAAGTTCTATACAAATATTTATGTCTTGGGAACAACAAGATTATACAATGATCAATTCTGATGGAAGTGGTTCTCTTCAACAATGAGGTGATTCAGGCCAGTACCAATGCTCTTGGGATGAAGAGAGCCATCTATACCCAGAGAGAGGGCTGTGGGAACTAAGTGTGGTTCACAATATTTTTTGCTTGCTTGCATTTTATTTCTTTTCTCACTTTTTATTGTGCAGCTAGATAATTGTATAAATATGTATGCATATATTGGATTTAATATATATTTCTACTATGTTTAACATATATTGGATTACTTGCCATCTAGGAAAGGAGGTGGGGGAAGGGAAGAAAACTGGACAAGGTTTTGCAAGATTAAATGTTGAAGAATTATCCATGCATAGGTTTTGAAAAAAAATACTTTAATAATTTCTTTTTTAAAAGTTTGTGTCTGTTGTTATTCCCCATTCATTCACTGTTTATACAACGTCACAGTTGTTTGCACTTCATTTTTCTCATCGGTAAAATGAATTGATTGGATTACCAGAGATATCAAAGTAATAAAATCCATTACAGGCAACAAAACATAAGTGGAGCCTCAGCCTGAACCAGATTACAATGGGAGTATAAGTGAGTGTGTATGTGTGTGTGTGTGTGTGTGTGTGTGTGTGTGTGTGTGTGTGTGCATGTTTAATTGTAGCTTTCTGGGATGAATGACAAGGAAAAGAAAAAAAAATAAAGTAAAAAGTACACATTAAAGAACAACAAAAATAACCTAGATGAAAGCAAAGAAAACTGAGTAGCTTTAAAAACAATATGTACTATTTATTGCACAAGTTTTCTTGAAATGAAAATATATTATTTTGTATTGAAACCCCTTTTACATTGGGTTGTGCACATGGTGATGTTTTTTGTTTTCTGTTTTCATTTTGTATTGAAGTTTAAATGAATAAAAAAATTTACATGCAAAAGTAATTGAAAAAATTTAAAAGACTAAAAAATGCAAAATAACTTTTTGGTTTTCTAAGTCTAAATACAGTCTAAGTTTCTAGTTTTATTAAAGTTTGACACCTCTGGATTAGATGATTTATAAGGTGCATTCTAGTTGGGATAAGTTGTGATATAAGAAAAACAAATTAAAGTATTTCTACTATATTAGATCAGTGGATCATTTTTTTTTTCAAAATGATTTGTAAATTTTTTTTTTAATTTTGGGTTTTAAATTCTTTCCTTCTCAACAGTCCTGCCCCCATTCATTGAGAAGGCAAGTGATATGAACCCATTATAACTGTGAAGCCTTGCAAAACATATTAATCATAGCCAAGTTGTTAAAAAAAAAAGCTATAAAAAACTTCTTCAATCTCAGAGTTCATTAGTACTCTCTTGGAAGGTGACTAGCATTTTTCATCATGAGTCTTTTGGAATTTGTCATAAATTTGTCATATAAATTGATCAGAGTAGCTAAATTGTATTATTACAATATTGCTTCTAAGTACTATATGTTCTTCTAGTTCCTCTAACTTTATTTTGCATAAGTTAATTTCAGTCATGAAAGATTTCTTGTTGTGTTTCTAAAATTGTCCATCATTTCTTACAATATGATAGTATTCGAACACTATCATTTGGTATAAATATATTGTTCAGGCATCTCCCAGCTGAAGGGCATCACGTTAATTTCCTACCCACAAAGAACTGCTATTAATATTTTTCTATATATAGTTCCTTTTCCTTTTTCTTTGATCTCTTTAGGATGTAGACTTAGAAATCATCTTGCTGAGTCAAAGGATATGCAGAGTTTTATAAGCCTTTTTAGCTAGTTCCAAATTATTTTCCTGAATGGTTGGACCAATTCACAACTCCACCAACAATGTATTAGTGCACCTATTTTTCATCATTTTTTTCTGTCATATGATAATATGATAAGTGTGAAGTCATTTCAATTTGTAGAATTGTTTTTAATTACATTATTCATGATTTAATTTGTGATGATTAGTGATTTGGAACATTGTTTCATATGACTAATGATAACATTGATTTATTCTATTTAACATTAATTTATTATTTTTAATATATGAAAGGACTCCATTCATATCCTTTGATCATTTATCAATTGGGGAATAGTTGTTATTTTTATAATTTGACTCAGTTCTCCATATATTTGGGAAATGAGATATTAGAGAAATTATAATATTTTCCCTAGTTTCCAGAATTTCTTCTAATTTTGACTACATTTATTTCATTATACAAAAACTTAAGTTTTTTTTCATCCATTTTACTTCTTGTGAATTTTTTGTAATATTTACCATGAACTCTTATCTTATGTATATATCTGACAGATACATTTTCCCCATCATTCATTGCTTATTATAACAGCCTTTTTGTCTATCATGTCCCCATTATGACCTTATTTTGCCTAGTTTCAGTCAAACAACTTCACAATTTTCCCAATAATTTTTCTCAAAACCCCAGAAGTATAGATTTTAGGATTAAGCACTAGATTAATATGATCATTTACTTCCATATACTGTACACCTAGTCAATTTCACTGATCCAGAACTCTGTTTTGTCATCTCGTTTTGATATTATAGATTTTTAATATAGTTTGAAATCTAAAATTGCTAAATTTTCTTCCTTCATTTTTTTGTATTAATTCTTTTAATATTCTTGATCTTTTGTTCTTCCAGGTTAATTGTTATTATTTAATTCTATAAAATATTTTTTGTAGATGATTGGCATGACACTAAGTCAAAAAATTAAATAAGATAAAATTAGTAATTTAAGATAAATTAGTAAAATTTATACTATTGGCATTAATTCTTCTTTGAAAATTTTTTGGTAATTCACTTGAAAATCCTTTCACCTTCAGTTGTGAAACATTGACTTTTTTAATTTTTGAACTTGGTTATTTGATTTTCTTCTTTTTAAAATTAAATTAGTGAATGGTTTATCTTTTTCCATAAGAGCAGCTTCTTGTTTTATTAGTACAATTTTAAAACATTTAGTTTGATTAATCTCTTCTTTGACTTTTAGGATTTTCATTTTTGTACTTAATTGAAGATTTTTAATTTGTTCTTTTTTATTTATTTGATTTTGCATTTAATAATCCTGTTATTTTGTTTGTTGATATAAACATTTAGAAATTTAAATTTTCCCATAAGTACTGATTTGACATCATCCCACACATTTGTTTTGTTGTGACCTTGTTTTATCTTCAATGAAATTTTTGTTTCTATGATTTCATTTTTAGGTTTATGTTATTTAGTTTCTAATTATTTTTAATATATGCTTCCAAGCCCCTTTTTCGAATACAATTTTTTACTTAGTCATCAATTTTTCTGTTGAGAGCATTTCAACAAAATAAACTTATATATAAGTGGACTCCTTCTCACTTCCCTGATAATAGAAAAAAAAAGTTTTTAGGGGTTGCATATATATCATCTTCCCATTTGAGAAAATATTTTTAAGTTAACCTTATATTATTCATGATTTTTCTCATGTTCACAGTTTTTATATTCCTCTAAGTTCTTTTAGATTTTCTAATATCTCTGATGTTTTTATTGGGGATGTGTGAACATCTTCTATTTTGTTAAATATCTATTTTTCCCCTGAAAGATTCTATGAGTAGATTATTGTTTGTTGTAATCCTAGATCCCTGGTCTTTCAGAATATTATATTCTAAGCCTTCCACTTTCTTATTATGATAACTATTAAAACTTGTGTGATTCTGAATGTGGCTTTCTGGTATTTAAATTTTTTTTTTAATGAATGGTTGAAACATTTTTTTCCCTTCAATTCTGATGGAAGTGGCTATGTTTGGCAATGAGAGAATCCAATTCAGTTCTAATTGATCAGTGATGAACAGAATCAGCTACACCCAGTGAAAGAACATTGGAAAATAAGTGTGGACTGCTTGCATTTTTATTTTTCTTCCCAGGTTATTTTTACCTTTCTAAAACCGATTTTTCTTGTGCAACAAGAGAACTGTTGTCCTCTTATTGTATTTAAGATGCACTTTAACATGTTTACCATGTATGAGACTGCCTGCCATCTAGGGAAAGGGGTGGAGGGAAGAAAGGGAAAAATTGGAACAGAAGTGTTTGCAAGGATCAATGTTGAAAAATTACCTTCATATGTTCTGTCAATAAAAAGCTATAATAATTTTTTTAATTTAAAAAAGAACATTTCTTCCTTGACTTGAGCTCTGGATCTTGACTATAACATTCCTAGAAATTTTCTTGGGATTTCTTTCAGAGGGTAATAAGTGGATTCTTTCCATTTCTATTTTCCTTCTGGATCCAAGATATTAGGGCAGTTTTTTCTTTACAATTTCTTGAATATTCTTTCTAGTATCTTTCTTATCATGGTCTCTGGTAGCACAATAATTATTAAATTATTTATTTTAATCTGTTTTTATATATTTTGTCCTTTTTCTAAGATATTTCACAGTTTATACTATTTTTTTCATTATTTTTGAATATTTTATTATTTCTTGAGGTATCATAAAGTTATTAGCTTCCAATTGCTCAATTCTAATTTTCAAGAATTATTTTTTTTTAGTGAGTTCTTGTACTTTTTTTCTATTTGGCCTATTCTGTTTTGTGCTTCTTTTACCAAACTATTAATTTTCTTTTCATAATTTTTACTGCTATTCCCATTTTTTTTATTACTCTTATTTGATTTTTAAAATCTTTTTGGTCTTTTTAATATTTTACTGTTTCAATTTAATTATTTTACTTTTCTCAGAACTCTTTGTGGACTTGTTTCTAATTTGCATTTTTCTTTGAAGATTTGTTTATAGATATTTTCATGTTGTCATTTTCCGAGTCTGAACTCCTTTTTGGTTAGATACTTTTCCCCAAATTTTTCCTTACTTTTTTAGTCTATCTCTTGATTTTGAACTTTGTAAAATGTTGGACTCAATTTTGGGTATATGTTGTGAGGGAGTGAGGGTGTGAAGGGATTATCCCCAAATTCAGGCTTTTTTGACTTACTTTTTTCACTGCTAGTTCTGAGGCTCTTTATGTTTTCCATGTTTCCAAGGTTGTATGTTGCAGGGAAAATAATGTTTATTACTCTTCTTTCTCCTTATCTAGTTCTTTTCCAGTTCTGGTTCTTACCCAGGAATTGTCATTGCTCTCTTCCAATTGCAAGTACTAGTTTTCCTCTCTTTTCTGGAACTGCACCAGCAAGTAGGGTCTTAGCATTGTCACTTCCCTTTAATTGGAACTTGGAACTGGGTAACAAGACAATGGAGTTCCCAGACAATACTTGGTTCTATGTCCAGTGCTACCATAAGGGTCTCTTGTAATCTCTTTCTTACAAGTGACCAAAGCACTTACTATCTCTGGGTAGTGAGAGATTCTGGTAATGCTGCTGTTGTTATTATCACTACTGCTATTGTGCTGTGGGCCACAGCTGGTATTGCTCCTGCTCTGCTCTGAAGTTAACTCTTATTCCAGGTCTAATCCTTTTTCTGATCCTCTAATGAGCCATGTTTGGAAAAATGTTTCGCTGCCCTGGATTTCTATTTGACATATTATTTTGAACTTGTTTCAAAAGGAATGATGGGAGAAGTTAGTTAGAAATCTCCTTCTACTCCATCATTGTGGCTCTGCCCCTCAAAATGGAAATGAATAGTTATAATGAAAAAATATATACACTATTTTATTTTACAGACATATTTCTGAAAAGCTACAGATTAGATTTGTGTAAAGCAAATCATATGTTAAATATCCAAGAGGACTTTTCATTTGATGGAATATTACTGTGAATCATTTTGTAAAGTAAACCAATTTGTTTGAAAGACAGGAAATGTCTGCAAATTAAGTTTTTAAAAATCCAGCTTTTTTTCCCCAAATAAGGAACTTTTACAGCAGAAAAAGAATTATGCCATTTTCATGCTAAAATTTACATAAGGTAGGGAATTCTCACCTATTAAATCAAGAAAATTTCAATTTAGAGAAGCAATCACATGCTTACAATATAACAGGCAACTAGGTAAAATAGGATTTAGAACTTGATGAAATTCGAATCCCAAAGAACTTGGTTTGAACCCTGCTCTAAGCTTTAGTTTTCTAATCAACTTCACACCCTTAATATCAGGACAATAAAGTTATTTCCCCAAGAATCAAGCTCTTCATCTGCAAAATGAGGAAGATAACACTTCTATATCACAAGATTGTTATGTATAAAGAGCTTTACAAACTTTAAAGTATTGTATCAAAATGGATATAAGCCATCAAGTAATATCTAGTTAATGATTTGCTTGATTAAGTAATTTTTCTATGCCTCATAATCGATTAAATTCAAACTGTTTTATTAAATTTGTTTCAATATTCCTTAAATGTATAATATGCTTAGAAATGTTTTCACTAGTTTTTTCCTATGAACTTGAATTTTTATTTCTCATAGTGAGGAAAATGAGCCCCTTTATCTAATTATAAAAAAATAAAGAGGAAAATTAATATTCAAGAAAATAATATCTATCTCACTACAATTTGTTAACTTGTACCTGGCAAACTCTGCTCTCCATGTCATGACCTTGTGTACATGCCAGATTAAAATTTTATTCTACTCAAAAGCTTTGTCTTCCCAAGATATAAATATGTCTGTGACTAAATAACAATACAATTTGCTTGAAATTGATCACAACATTTTCTGAATTTTTTTTAGGTACTGTTACTGGTAAAATTAAGATATAGTGTTAAAGATCTTGTCCCAGCATATACACAGATTTATATGCTATAAACTTACGTCACCAAGATCTGTATATTGTATTTATGGTCAAATAGTTAATAATGAAATGAAGCAAGGAAAAATATCACCAAGCACAATCTTAATGAAAACATTATATTTTAACAACAGATTCATGCATAAAATTTCAGAGCTAAATTACGAAAACTTCTACAAGAATAATAGAACAAACAATTTCCATAAAATGTAAACTCTATTAGTAAATTTCCCCTAAAGGCCATGTGTTGCCATTATTAATCATTACTATAGCAACAAGGTGACCTACCATTATTACCAAGGAAAGACAAAGAAAGAAAGAAATTTCATGGAGATAGACCAAAAAAAATGAGCTTGGCAACAATTTTAATGCTAAAAAAATCAGGTGGAATTATCTCATGTAAATTATCTAAAAAAACTTGACAAAAAGATTATTATTATGGGATAAAAACAAATTTTATTTTAGATGATTGTAATAATTATCTAGTTTGTTCCACAAAAAAAAAATTGCTTAACAAATGTGTGTAGTTTTGGTCATAATTTTTGCTTCTTCTCTACCTAATGATTTTTTTTTTTCTTACCAGCATAAAGATTTAATACCTAAGAGGAAAATTTGACTTTATTTTGGAAATGATGAAGTTTACAGCCCTTCCATGCTTGCCCATTCTGTGACTCTTATCCACATGCTCCTAAGACAGAGATAATTTCAGAAAGTATCTTCAGGATACTCTCTTACTGAAGTGCTCTAAAACTGAAATTTTTGACCATTTTTGTGGCATAGACCCTTTTAATAAATAATCTGGTCAAGTCTATGGACTCTTTCTAAGATTTTAAAATTAATAAATAAAATAGTATTACAAAAGAAACCACATACAATAAAATATATTTATCAAAACAAATATATTATACAAGTGTATTATATAGACAGATATATGTATATACATATGTGTATGTGTATGTACATATAAAATATGTGCATGCTCATAGACTACATGTTAAAAAGCTCTTTTGTAACTTTGGTCATTGTGTACATACTACTGGAACACACTGTGTATCAGTTATTTTTCACTCTGACAATTATATTAACTTTTTTTTTTCAGTCATCCATCTCTTTTGGCATCTTTTATTCTACTTCTCTTAAGTATTTCTCCATTCGGTAAAGTACTACTACCTGATCATATCTAATACATCCTTTCCTGTTGCCCTAGGGATAATCTTCATCTTTAATTCTTCAAATACTGTGGTATTCTAGCTCACACCCCAGGTGTCTGAGAGAAAAACATTGTTTTTAAATTTTAAAAACTGGGCCTCTGATTGAAAGAAACATGAAGTCAATTAAAACACTGCATAGTTCCCTAGATGCAATTAAGCCTTCTCTCTTCCTTCTCTTCAATTCTAGTCTCAATTCATTATCAACATATAGACTCTAATCAAACGAAAATTTATTAGGCAAAATGAATTTTATAAAATCTCAATTTTCTTTCAATGTCAGATTAAGCTTCCTAAGTCAGTACCTAAAAAAGTCCCAAATATTTTGTCTCTGAATAATAAAGATTCTATGGGAGAAAAACAAAGATTTTGTTTGTTAAATTGTATGAAAGGCAGTTAAGGAGAAATGAAAGATGTCACTCTGAATGTAGGAATTATATAAACAAATCTTTGACAAATGACATTATCTTGGTTTAATTGTACTAAGAGTCTAAGAATCCTCATTGATACTTCTTTGGCAATACTTTCAGGACAAAAGAACAATCACTGTTTGATTACTTCTGCAATGAATATGCCTCTACTTTCTCTCTAAAAATAAATTATAATTCCAAATTCAATAAAGTAATAATTGAGAACAAAGAGAAGATGGTCTGGAGGTTGTAGATAAAGCAATGTTTTGAAGGAGGCTTATTATCCTGTTTCTTTAGGTAATAGGTCAGAGAGCTGGCTCACAATCTCAAAACAAATAATGTTGCTTAGGGAAAACTCATTTTTCAGGGGAAGGGTTAGGATTGAAATTGATGTTTATACCCATTCCATAGAAATATGCATAACAAAAACTCAAATTTCCCTAATGTCTATTCAGAAAAATATGTAAAAAATTATGCCTCATTCTGTATTCTGAAACTATTACCTATCATGGTTGAATATAATATGAATATAATATTTCATCATTCATACTCAGGAATCATGAATGGCCAATGTATTCATTATAGTTCTTACTATTTTCAAAGTTGTATATATTTAGAGTTGTTGCTATATAAATTCTTCTCTTGGTTCTACTTATTTAATTCATTGATTTGTAAAAAAAAAAAAAAAATACCCAATACTGTTCATTTTTATAATATTTATGTAGTGATTATTCTTCAGTTTTTGATAACTTCACCTTGTAACAGTTTCTATAAACCTTTCCATGTCATACAGTACTCAAAAACTGAAGAACATAGTAGCAGGAACATGGAAAATATAGACTAAAATATACAAAGCCCTAATATTATTTCCAGGAAATGTGTAAAGCCCAATCTAACAAAAGTCCCAATTCATTGATGGAAGCCAAAAAGAATGAATATTCAATTTTCTTTAAAAAAAAAAAAAAGCTCTTATGATAAAATGTTGTATAGTGCCAGAGGTGGCAAAGACACAAATAAAACACATGCAATAAGATCAATTAGAATTCCTAGAAGAAATAAAATAAATATTTTGTAAAAGAATTAAAATGATATACTCTAAATAAGAGCAATAGAGGGAGAACTAAATGAAAGTTCTAGAATAAATACTTGAAAAGAGAATACAATTTAAAACAAGAGATATAAAACTTTAAAACAAATTCTAAAATCCTTAAAAATAGATTAGAACAAAGAAATTTCCTTGAGGCAATCAGAAATATTAAAACAAAATAAAAAGATTGAGAAAAATAGGAGAGGCAGCTAGATGGTACAGTGGATAGAATATCAGCTTTGGAGTCAGGAGACTCTGAGTTCAAATCTATTCTCAGACAGTTAACATTTATTTACTAGCTATGTGATCTTAGACAAATCATTTCATCCCAATTGCCTCACAAGAAACAAAAAAATAGAAGGAAATGTAAGGTATTTCATATAAAAAGAATCAATGTGGAAAATAGAAAAAGGAAAGAAACTTTAAAAATCATCAGATAATAGGAACATTATATTTAAAAAAGGCCTCCAAGGTCATATTTCAAGAAATAAACAGAATTTTCCCAGATATATTAAATCAAGAGGGAAAAGTGAAATTCAGGGAAAAAATGTACCAATCATCTCTTAAAGCTTCAGAATGAAAACTCCAGGAACATCAGTTAAAATCCAAAGCTTCTAGGTAAAAGGAAAAAATATTATAAGTATATAGAAAGAATTCAAGCACTAAGGAACCACTATCACAATCACACAAAATTTATCTCCTACTACTAAAATGGAGCAAAATACTTGGAATGTGACATTTTAAAAGACCCAAAAAATCCTTCAAAGCCTGAGCTTTATTGAGGGATTTACTGACAGCAAACTCTTACAGAGGCATCTTGTGAGAAAAAGCAAATAAGAATATACTCTGGCAGTCCATGTTAGAGCTTTGTCCTTAAGCTGGTTATGTATTTTATTGAAATTGCTTAAGGAAATGGGTTTAAATACTCAGGATATATGGGGGAATATGTGGCCAAAGTAATGGGACATGTAAATATTCAACCAAGATAGACTTAGCTGCTAACCAGACATCATTCTTAACATGAAGATGTGTGTTTCTTGTTTCTGAAGGCAGTCATGATCCATTTAACCAACACAGGCTTACAATCAAGAATAATTTATACAACAAAACTGAATATTAGTATTACAGAACACAAAGTAGGAAACTTCCTAGCATTTTTGACAAAAAAATCAGAGCTTAGTAGAAATATTAAATTAAAAACAGAGGAGTCACAAGAAACATAATATAAATACAAGTAAGCAATTAAATGGAACTATACAAGAAAAAGGTGTTACTATTCTAATAGGGAAAGATAACACAAATGTTCCCCTGGAACTTTAATGTCATAATGGATCAAAGAGGGAATTAAATAAAAAAAGAGGTCCTACGAGCTGTTTTTGTTACATTTTGATCATTCAAAAGGAGAAAAGAAAGCAAGAGAAAAAAGAATACTCTCAGAGAGAAAGGGAGAGGGGGGAAATGGCAAAGGAACTTATCTCACTTAATCAGATATATAAGTAGGAGGAGAGTCAAGAAAATGGACATCAATAGATAATTGATTTCATCTAAATTCAACCAAAAAGATTAGAACACACCAGACCCATATAAAAAGAGATGGTTTACAAATATAATCAATTCAAGAGAAAAACACTTGGAAACAAGGAAAAGGGATGAGGAAAAAAGAGAGAGGATAGATTCAAGGAGAGAATCATCATAAACAAAACAAGTCAGAGAGTAGCTGTGAAAAGGGAGGAAGAAATGAAACAAGCATTTATTGAAGTGTCTACTATGTGCCAGGTACTGTGTTAATCTCCCTACAAATATCATTTCATTTGATCTTCAAAACAACCCTGGGAGAAGGGTTCTATTATTTTTTACTTTACAGATGAGGAAATAAAATCAGATAAAGGACTATGACTAGATCAGACATATGGCTAAGTATCTGAGGCCAAGTGTGAACTAAAGTCTTTCTGAGTTTTGGCCTAGCATTGTACAACCTGGTTGCCCATGGATATAAAGGGAAAGAAAGAAATGGTAAAAAACTGTGATTGGGTTCTGAGTGATGGAAAGAGAAAATAGGCACATCAATGTACTACTGGTTAGAGTTGTAAACTGGCCCAACTAGTCTAAAAAAGCAAATTTTAAATATGCCTAACAAATAATTAAACTGTACATTAATTCTGACAGCAATAACACAAACTAGGCCTACCAAAAAAAAAATCAAAGACAGAGAAAAAGGATCCATGTGTACAAAGAATTGTAGCTAATCTTGTCAGTCAGTCAGCAAACATTTATTAAGTGCTTGCTTTGTGTCAGGCTATGTGTGTTAAGTATTGGGGGTAGAAAGACCCACAAAACAAATGAGCCCTCTGTATAATGGAGGAAAAAACATGCTATATATAAATGAAGTAAGTTCAGGAGAAGTCTCAGAAGATTAAGGATGAGTGGGAAGGACTTCTTGCAGGAGGTAGGACTCTAGCTGAAAGTTGATGGCAACAAAAAGAATTCTTGACTATGGATTTGACCCTAGAAGTAAAAAGGACTCATTAAAATTTGTTGAATAAGTGAGTAACAAGATCAGGCCATGCTCACCAAAGGTCAATTTAGCAGCTGAGGGGAGGCTAGATGGAGTGAGGAGAAATAAGATCGGGCTTGAGATATGCTCTACTTTAACAGTTGAAGAATGAAGTTATGGTGTCAAGAATATTGCTTCTTCCTCTTCAACTGATCCCCTTCCATCCCATCTTTTCTAATAGATCGACTCTTCTATCCTTATAACTCTACTCTTTATTTTCAATCTCTTCTTACCTTCTAACTCATTCCCTACTGTCTACAAACATCTCTAATATCTGAGAAAATTCTCTCAACCTTTCCTAGTATCATCTTCTATATCTTTTGCCCTTTGTAACTAAAGTCTTTGAAAAATTAATCCAGAATAGATTTTATATATCTATATTATCTATACCTATCTCATATATATATATCATTATCTATAAATATTTCATATTTAAAGATAGGAAAGTAAGGAGCAGACAAGACCTTGTAATATAGTTAGTTAATATATAGTTTAATATATAAAATTATATTACTATATAGAACATATCCATATGTATATATATTTAATTCTATTATCTCTTCTATTTTAGCAACGATGCCTTATCTTCAAAATATCAGCTCAAATCCAATTTTTTCCTACCACAAGTTTCAAAAGCTATGACCTTTCCATACTCCTAATGGTGAATTTGTTATAATAACAAATCTCTCTCCAAATTTGGCTGAGGACTTTTAAGGAATAAATTTTTTAACAAGACATATCAGAAAGAACAGGCTTCAAGGACCCTGGGAGTCAGCCAAATTAACACATGGTATGTTAGGATTTCCCCTCCTCTATTCTTCCCTCTCCAATAAAGAAAAATTGGCAATAGGAGACAGGCAGCCCAGAGGCTTATCATATGAGTATTTCCTTAGAGATTATCTCAGCAAATTTAAGGAGTTAATCAAAAGCACAATTATATGAAGTGAGGGCTGGAAGGAGGAAGGGGGGGGGGTAGGAAATGAAAGTCAGATAGGCACAGCAAAATAAAGCAATGGCATTAATCAGCACTTCTGCACACAAGCTGTTCTCATGTATAGAAATTAAAGGAAGATAATTTATTTCCCCATTTTAAGGCAATGCCTTTGATAATAGCATTTTTTGGCAATTTGGTAGGAAATTTAGGAGAAAAATTAAAATAGTGTTAAAGTAGAATAGATAAAAAACCAGAATATTATGTAAATATAGAGTATTTTCTCTACATATTTTTGCTCATCTATGAATTTCTGCCCTGAACTAAAGGACCTTTAAAGGCCTCTTATGCCTGACTATGGCATAAAGATTTTCCCTGGGTCCTCAAAGCCTATTCTAAACTCCAGAAGATCTTTCACATATGAAAAGAATTTCAATACAATCTCAATGGGACATTCATACAATCAAAAGATATATGTTATTTATGCGCATAGTATGTGTCAAACACCAAAGATTGTGCTGGGAACAAAATATTAAAAATAAAACCATCCATATTCTCCAGGAACTTAGATTCTGTTACCAAAGGACTAGACCAGCTGAGTTCAGAAAAATTTATTATCCATTTGGTCAAAGGATGATGACATTTTCTTGGCCACTAAAACTATCAAAGGCTTTTCATTAAGTCAATGGAGAGCTGACAAGCTTTAGTAAATCTCTTCACTGAAGTATCAAATTACAATTTTAGGTATCTACACATAAATGTGCCTAATTTCACATAAATTATTATATTGTCAAAAATATACACACATTTTAAGAATTATAGACCTTGAAGAAATCTCAAGAGTGATCTCAATTTATTCATTCACCTTTGAAAAAAATTATAGTGAAACCTCTCCAATAAATACTACCTGGACTTTTCCTAGAACCCACCAGGAAAGTGACACTTGGCACAAGCCTACAAATATCAACTAGTATTTCCTAATGTCCAAGCAAATTCCTTATTTTTCAAATTAAAATAAAATCCCTCTTTGCCTTTATCAGTGCAAGTTGAAGAAAATATATTTTATGTCATTATTATTGAAGTTATCTCTTCTCTAGGCTAATAAAAGCTTAGTTCATTTATATTTTTCTCCTAGGACTCATTTACCAAATTTTAATTTCTGTAATCATTCTGCTAAGAATATTTTCTCAAGTTTCCTATGCAATGTTTTATTTGCAAAAAGGGAGAAGTCAAAAACATGATACTAGTAAGAACCTGTCATATTATATAAATCCATAGGAAGAGAATAAATTGACCTATCACCCTTCCCTGTGTATGAATGAACCACATGTTAGAAATTTAGCGATTACACACATTGAATCACTAATCTGAGATCTCTGGATCCTGAGCTTTTACAGGGGTATTCATGGGAATCTCTCTAGTTTAAAAGGACATTAAGGTAATGAATGTGAAGAAACATTTTATAAGAGTACTCATCTAATCAATATCAGAGAATTCATTCCAGAGTATGATGAAAATGAGAATAGGTTTGTAAAGTTGTAACATTATTATAATACACAGAATTTTTATACAGGCTAGGTTAATAGTGGTAGGCTTTTATCTTTATATTAAAGATTAGAGCAATTTTTCCTGTTGAGAGTCACACAGCTAATAGATACTAGAAAGCAGATTTGAAGTATTATTTTCTATACCATGATAAATGAATAACTTTCCTCTTAAGTATCATCTAAATGAAGATGATATTTAGAAATATTGACTATATTCCACACCCAAAAATTTTCAATAACAAGAAAATATTTTCAAGAAACATAGCAAATTATTTCTGGTCTTTAGGTATCTCCAAAGTTGATCTAACATGAATCTCAGAATTTTGAAATTATTATTAATATCATATTTCCTTAGTTTTACTTTTTCACATTATTTGGTTGTATATGTATGCCATTCTATGACAAGCTCAGGTACTTATTCCTACAACTTAAAGTATGAGTCCAAGGATGGAGAGTGGGGATGGGGGGTGGTATTTGAACCAGTCTGGGTAAAGATACTCTGGATGCTAGAGATATTACTGAGATTTTTTTATGACTAAAATATGACTTTTTAAGGACATGTTACTTTTTAAAGTTTTATTAATATATTTTCTTTTATATTAGAAAAGCCAGGTGGTACAATGGATGAAGCACTAGACTGAATTAGGGAGACCTCAATTCAAAGCTAGCTTCAAATACTTGTTAGCTGTGTGACTCTATTTCCCCCTGTTTCTTAAAATGAGGATAGTATACCTCATAGAATTATTGTGAAGATCAAATAAGATAGTATTGTAAATCACTTGGCACAGTGCTTGACACATAGTTAAGTGCTTAATAAATACTTATATTCTTCCCATTTACTTTGTCCCATATTATCCTCACTTTTTGAGAGTACTATTATATTAATCTAAAGCAATTAAGCCAAAATGGCAACACACTGACCTCAGGAACAGATAAGGTAAAATGGAACATGTAGCAATATAGTATATTATAAAGTTATATTCACGTGAGCAAATTCAATTATAAAAGATAGAAACATAGTAGAAGACATTTGGTTAATGATGGATGAAAGGGGAAAAGTACAGAAGCAATATTGAGTAGAGGTTGCATGATTGATCAATGGGATTCAGATGAGAAAATTATATAAAAGATCACAAACTTGACACTGAGACAAAATATCTTAAAGATGGAGGATTTCAATGATTTGGATCTATGTTGGAGTTCTCTTTTCCAAAATCAGACCAATGAAGAAATCGATGACTTAGCTTTAATGATAAATTCATGCTTTAAAAAGTGGAGAAAATGACAAGAGTAATTGTATTCTGGACTTGATTTTAACCAAAAACAAAAAGGTTATTTCCAAAATAAAAAATGTAAAGAATTTTAAGGGCAAGTGATAGCTCCATCATACAGTCTGTGATAGTTTAAAAAAGAGGAAATAGGACTTTAATATGCACTCTACATCTGGGGAGACCTATAAACACATGCATGCATACATACATACTCAAAAATTTTCTAACATTTTGTGCTTAAAACAAATTATAATATCCCTTGTCCTTTAGGTAATATAAATTCTTAAAACTTTTAGAGATAATTCATGATCAGATACATGTTAGATTCCTTCTAGCCCTGATGTTCTGTGATTCTTTATCTAAGAAACATTAATATGTGATAGGAAGACTTAATAACTAGCATTTATATAGAGCCTGAAGATTTCCAAAGTGCTTTACATATATTAACTTTACATATAATAAGCCCAAGAGATAACTGCTATTATTTTTCAGATTTTACAGGAGAGGAAACTGATGAAATTTGATCTCAGGTTACCCTGACTTCAAATTCAGCATTCTATATGTGACAAGATTGATGTAAAGGTATCAGGATAGGAAATGGAGCATATTATATCTAACACAGAGTGTGTTACATTAAAGCTTGATTACAGAATACATGGAAGGGATTATCACATTAAAAAAAAAAAAAGACCAGAAAGACAGGAAGGGACCAAATTGTAAAGAATTTCAAGTGACCAAAAAATAGTTTATATATAATCTTAAAGACAATAAAAAGGCCCTGCATTTTGAAGAGAAAACAGGGGATATATTGAGGTATTTTGTTATTTTATTTTTAGGAAAAAATCACTTTGATATCTGAAGGAGGGACTAGCTGGATCAGAGAATTTGAAACAGGGAAATCAAAATGGAGGCTATTATAGTATTTCAGGTTAGAGATGAGGAGAGCCTAAACTAAAGTGCTGGTTATATGAATGGAGAAGAGATCAATTCAAGACTTTGTTGGAGATCGATGAATATTTGGTTATCAATTTCATAATTATTCTGAACATGCTTACATGTACACATGTTTTCCCATCAACATAAGTTAAGTCTCTTGAAAACTGGGACTATATCATTTTTGTCTGCCATATATATAAGACACTAAAGAAATACTTCTTGATTTTTCACTGATTTACTAATTGATTGAGTTTTACTAATATTTACTAGTGTATTCATCCAGTAACTGAGCATCATACTAATGTGCATGTAGAGGGCTGCAACTCTGAAAAGGTATGCTTGAATCAGACACTTGAGCACTTAAGGCAAATCACTTCTTCAATGTGAAATCATGGCTCTATATACATATATTTAGATGAGATGGTGATGTAATGGCTCTCCTCACCATTGGTGCTGGCTGAATGTTTGGTGGTGAGGTAATCATAAGCAAGGATTAGAGGGCTGAAGGAGAGAGCTCAGAGTCACTTGGCTGCTGGAGGAGGAGGAGAGGAGCTGGAGACTCCGGACTCCAGAATCCAGGATACATCTTTGGCAAACTATGTAGCAGCTTGCCTGCATTCTTCATTTCTCTATCTAAAGACCAAGAACTTTGATTGATCCTGACTCTGACTGATCCTGAGGCCTCCGAGGGAACTCTAATATAACGTATACTTAAGTTAATAAAGAGACAGGGTTTGATTGAAACTTGGGAGCAGATTGGTGGACTCTTGGATACATTAGAATGCACGTCTCCTTGGTTCTTCAAGGAAGAAGAAATAGAGGCAGATAATTGTAAATTACTAGGAGAACAATTAAGTAAATATTACAATGATAATGATCCTGATTTAATTTCTAAGGAAACATTCTATATATACAACATAGTACAATTGGCTTTAAAGAATCCTGTAAGTTATAGAAAAAAGAAAAATTTTAAGGAGAACAGCCAGACAAGGAAGCATAAGGAGAAAGAGGAAGAGAAGGGGGAGGGTAATGAAAAAAAAAATTACTGAAAAGCATGGGAAGTTGAGTGAAATTAAAGGGTGTGGTGCTTCTTAATCTCACAGCCCAATTTCACCTCTGCCTACACCTGAGTAGGCTCTTGACCCTCCCCCAACCACTTCACCTTTCTGGATGGAAGGAGGAAGAGGAGTGGGAGGGACAATGATACCACCAGTTTCTCCACCCCAGCAACCACTACCCGCCCCATGAATCCATTGCAAAAGGCACTACTTAAAGCCAAAGAGGAAGGGCAGAAAACAGCTTATTTGAAAATAGAAATTTATCCTGTGATTGAACAGCTTAACTCTTCAGGACAAGTGAGGAGAAGATACATTCCTTTTAATCTAGAAATTATCAAAGATCTGAAAAAGGCTTGTACTCTTTAGGGGTCTACATCATCTTATGTTAAAATGTTATTACAGAATAAGGCTTATGAAATTTCAACCCCTAAGTGATTGGAAATCTATAGCAAGGACATGCTTAGAACCTGAACAAAGCTTGTTGTGGCTTTCCGAATATAGTAAACTCTGTAGGATACAAGCCCAATGAAATAAGCCTAGAGAATAGCCTTTTTGGGTTATAGACATTAAGGATTTCTATTCTATTCCTCTAGATAAGGAGGATATGAAAAGATTTGCCTTTTCAGTGCCCAGCGTTAACTTAGCTGAGCCTTATAAAAGATATGAATTGACAGTTTTGCCACAGGGAATGAAAAATAACCCTACTATGTGACAAATGTATATTGCTGCTGCTCTTAAACCAGTAAGAAAAGCATTTCCAAAAGTTATGTTATTATATTACCTGGATGATATATTGGGATGTGTACCTGAGGAGCAAATCTTAGAAGAATGTCCACAAAAGACCATAGAAACACTAAGGAACTATAAATTGCACATAGCTCCAGAAAAAATTCAACAATATGCTCCTTTTCAATATTTAGGATATGAAGTATATCCTAAGGTGCTTACAGTACAAAAACTTCCTTAAGAACACAGAAGATAAACACCTTAAATGACTTTCAGAAATTAATAGGAGATATGCAATGGATGAGTCCAATGTTAGGCTTGACTACCTATCAATTGCAATAATTATATGACATTTTAAAGGGAGACAGTGCTTTAAACTCACCACGTCAGCTTAGAAAAGAAACTCAATCCAATGTGGTTGAAAGAAACATTCAAAAACTCTTGGAAATATCAGTTTTTACCATAAAATAGGCATCCACAGCAATTCTTCATCAAGGAGACAGTGTGACAGAGTGGGTGAACCTCCTAGCATAACTAGAACAAAGCTTTGCTCTTTACCCAGTGCTTGTGGCTAGAATTTTATTTAGGATATTTACTTCTTCCTCTGTTAGTTTGGGCAAGCTATATTTTTGAAGGTATTCTTCCATTTCATTTAAGTTGTCGAATTTATTGGCATAAAGTTGGGCAAAGTAACTCCTAATTACTACTCTAATTTCCTCTTCGTTAGAGGCGAGTTCTCCCATTTCATTTTTAAGACTAACAATTTGATTTTCCTCTTTCCTTTTTTTAATCAGATTTACTAAGGGTTTGTCTATTTTGTTGGTTTTTTCATAGAACCAACTTTTAGTTTTATTAATTCATTCAAAATTTTTTTTTACTTTCAATTTTATTGATCTCTCCTTTTATTTTTAGAATTTCAAGTTTAGTGTTTGACTGGGGGGTTTTAATTTGTTCCTTTTCTAGCATTTTTAGTTGCCAGCCCAATTCATTGACCTTCTCTCTCTATTTTATGCAAGTAGGCCTCTAGAAATATGAAATTTCCCCTTATTACTGCTTTGGCTGCATCCCATACATTTCAGTATGATGTCTCATTATTGTCGTTTTCTTGGATGAAGTTATTATGTCTATGATTTGCTGTTTCACCCAATCATTCTTTAGTATGAGATTATTTAGTTTCCAATTATTTTTGGTCTACTTTCCCCTGGTTTTTTGTTGAATGTAATTTTCAGTGCATTGTGGTTTGAAAAGGATGCATTTACTATTTCTGTGGCTAGAATTTTATTAAAGGCCATCAAGCAAGCAGTACAATTATCTGGGATAAAACCTGACAAGATATACACCTTTGATACCAAAGCATAAATTAATGTATGCTGTGAAAACATCCCAGAGTGGCAAATTTTATTGGCCACGGTGACAAATTTTACACACGGTTCTCCATTAAAGATGTCCTAGCTATCCATAATTGTTGATGGATTCTTAAAGAAAAGGTTTCTAAGGTTCTTCTTAAAGGACCAACTATCTTTACAGATACAGCCAAACATAACATTTGTGCTTTATACTCTTGTGATTTAACTATAAAGAGAGTGGTCAGAACTTCTTTTCAATCCACTCAGCAGAATGAATTGTATGCAATCATACAATATCCAGGAGCTATAAATATAATATCTGATTCGGCCTATTCAGCAGGTGTGGTACAAAGAATTGCCACAGCCCAAATAAAATTTGAAGCTTCTAATATATATCAGCTCTTTAAGGAACTTTAAGAGCAAGTGAGAAAGCCTCCAGGTAAGATTTTTATCTTTCATGTCGACTCTCACAGTGGACTGCCAGGTCCTATCTTTGATGATAATTCAAAGGCAGATAGTCTTCTAACTATGCTGGCCAATACTCATTTATTTCAAGAAGCCCAAGATTCTCATTCTAAATATCATCAGGCTGATTGAGCTTTATGTTTATAATTTGGGATAACAAGAGAGGAAGCTAGGAATAGTAAAAGCCTGTACAGCTTGCCTTCCTTTCCACGCTCTACGCTCCCTCCAGGGAAAAACCCTCGTGGTTTAAGACCCAATGAAATCTGGCAAATGGATGTGACCTATTATAAATCTTTCAGTCGTCTGTCTTTTATCCATGTTGTGGTAGACACCTTTTCAGGATTCACTTTTGCCATACCAGCAGCAAAAGAGACATCATACAAACAAAATTTGCAAGGGTCCTGTGCATCTTGTGAAAAATATGCACAGAAACACATTCTGGGATTCAATTTCTTTCCATACAGACATTGTATATCTGAAACAACTCAGATTTTCAAAATTCCAGTCCTATGTTCTAGTCTTTCTACTATTACACTGACTCTCAAATAAAACTTTATTTGACATTTGGAATGGAACCTGTTACAACAATCTAACACTTTAGCCACAAAACAGCGAGACCTTGGAAAAGCTAAACCTACTAACCAACATTTTCTGATTTACAGAGTGAAGTTCCATTTATTATTAATAATCACTTTGCCTTCACAAAAGTGCATTTGCCCCATTTCACAACATAATTCCATTACATTTTTCACATAATATCATAAACAGTAAATAGAAATATACTACATTAGGTCAAACATTTCATGAATACCCAATTAAGTATCTCAGTTAAAACTTGAGTAGAATTTTATCTTCTGACAAAAATAACAATACTTTATATAATCATGTGTTTCTAAGAGTTAATGCAAGTCTTTCTAAATTATTATCTCTATCAAGTCATCCTAGTAATTACATAAATCAAATGGATAGGAATAAAGAGATTACTGAGAGATTGTTTCAAATAACATATGGACATTATGACATTCTTTTAACAGCCTGTATTATTTAATGTTACTGAATATGGCTACATATAACTAAATCTGATAAATGCATTCTGTATCTCTCTCATACAGAGTATTAAGTGGGATAATAAACAATTATTTTTATCAAATCTGTTTCTCATCTCCAATTCAATTCAATAAATATGTTGAATTAATCACTATGTATATGGCAATGTATGCTAAGAAACAGATAATTCCAAAAAAGGTCCCTGGATTCAAGGTGTTTACATTCTACTAGAAGCATAATGCATGCAGATATTTAAGCAAATAGAAAATAATATGAGGATTAAATCAGAAATAGATATCATTTAATGTCTTCTTATCTCACTTAAACCATCTGTAAAATGGAATTTTGAACGTCTTATAGAGAACACTGTATAATTGTCTCTTTCTTGTATAATTAAGGTTAGTTCTTGGAATTGGAATGCTGTGCTCATCATACACATCCATCCAGTTCTACACTTTCAGTCAACAGATCAAGGGAAATATCCCTACATGGTTTGTATAGCCATATCCCATTAGCCCCAAAAGGACCAGGTATTAGAAATGACTGGTAATATGTTCCATGAGACAAATTTAAGGTACCTGTAATGCAAGAGAGAAATCTGGAGTGGTTTCCATTGTTTACCAAGGTTATAATAAATGGGTATAGGAGAGCTAAAAAAGAGAGAGGGCTAGAGAATGCAAAAAACCTTTGGAAAATATCTGTAACTGGGGCACAAGCATTATAGAGTGGTCAAAGGCAGTTGCACAAAAATATCTACTTTGAATTACAAAGAATTTCAGGAATAATGATATATACTGGGTACTGGATAAGAGACTGAATGAAAACTCACAATATCTAATGAAAGCAGAAAGTAACAGCTGGCAGACTGAAGTGAAGGAGAGATAAGGCATACAGATTAGATGACCAGTGCCATTTTCCAAAGAGTCTCAAGAGGAAACATGGTTTAACGAGCCACATTAGAAATTAATAGCTAGGTGCTCTATCTATTAAATCTATCCATGTCTAAGTTGGTCTTACAAACATACATAGGAATGCAAATATATATATTATGCCAACATAAAATTGTATATTTTTCTTGATCTTTGAGTTTGCTTACTTTGTTTTCCTTTTTTTTTTTTTATTTTGTGAAGAGTATGTATCTAAAGAGAACTTAGTAGTCTTAGGTAGTGTTAGATAGCAAATTTCTCAAGTTATCCAAAAATATGATATATAGCTAGATAATAAATAATAATATAATAATAATATAATTATTATTAATAAAGGTTTTAATAACATAACCAGAATTTTACATTTTATATGTGTGTGTTCATGTATATGTGCATGTGGTAGGAAATCTGTTATTTTTTAAATCTATATCTTGGAATGGTAATGAATAAATTAAAGGATAGAACTTACCATGTCCTGGAGGGTACCGCTTCCATTTAATGTGGACAGTTAACTCATCTATAGAAAGCCTAGGCCAATTTCGATAATAGGGGCACTTATGGATTAACTCTTCCCTGACAAGTTTTTCTGTTTTAGCTTGTTCCTGAAAGAAAGTGAATGTTCACAATATTTATCACTAGGTTAAAAAAAAAAACAGTAAGAAGAAAACATACAAAAAGAATGTACCATAAACATGAAGGGTGGCAAAGAAAATAAAAACAGTCTACCTAGTTGGAATTCCCTAGAATTAAGCACATATTAAATAAATGAGATTCATTGTGAAGGCATTACTTTTATGACAAAAGAGAGTTGAACTTGCTGATACCTTTTAAGAATTTTAAACAGACATTCTTATTGTTTCCCTCTCTCCTCACTTTTCATAAGCTTGAAAATGCTTTTATGTGACATTTCTTTTTATAATCATTTGAAGACAGTATCATTGTGGGTTTTTTTTTCAATAATTGCATCATTCTATCATATCAAATGCAAAAGTAAGTTTTCTTGAGCTCAAAACTGAAGGAACCATACTTTGAAATAAAAAGCTGCCATTCTGAAAATTAAAAATGGTGTCCAAATCACACCATGCTTCTGATCAACTCACCAGAGAATTTTTCATGTTCTTTAGGTAAATATCCCTGCCTCCTAAGCAGAAGTTATCTTCTGTTGACTTAATTCTACATTTCCATTCATTCATTAAGCATTCAAGAAATGCTAACTGAGCAGGAAGCTCTGTGTTACATGGTGTGGATCACAGGAAAAAAGAAATGATCTCTCCTTCTTTATATTCAGGAATTTATAATGATCATAGACCTTTGAAATCTAGTTAAGAAAACAGTATATGCAAATATAAACAACTAGACAACCATCTTTACTTTCTCAAATATGTTCTGGATGTAGACATAGAGTTTTGAGGTTATGGTATAATAAACACAATGCTTAGCACATGATAAGTATTTAATAAGTTTGTCTATGTTCTTCTAATCTACTTATAATATCACTCTTTGTCTATATCATGAACCCATTTCGATTTTATCTTGGTATACGATGTTAGGTGTGAGTCAATGCCTAGTTTCTGCCATACTAATTTCTAATTTTCCCAGCAGTTTTTGTCAAATAGTAAGTTCTTATCCCAAAATCTGGGATCTTTGAGTTTGTCAAACACTAGATTACTATAGTCATTGACTATTTTGTCCTGTGAATCTAACCTGTTCCACTGATCAGCAATTCTATTTCTTAGCCATTACCAAATGGTTTTGATGACCACTGCATTATAATATAGTTTTAGATCTGGTACATCTTCATTTGCATTTTCATTAATTCCCTTGAAATTATTGACCTTTTATTCTTCCTGATGAACTTCGCTATTATTTTTTCTAGATCTGTAAAATAATATCTTGGAAATTTGTTTAATGTGGCATTAATTAAATAAATTAATTTAGGCAGTAATGTCATGAGCACTTGATATTTTTCCAATTGATTAGATATGACTCTATTTGTGTGGAAAGTATTTTGTAATTGTGTTAATATAGTTCCTTACTTTGCCTTGACAGATAGACTCTCAAATATTTTATATTATCAAGAGCTATTTTAAATAGAATTTCTCTTTGTATCTTTTGCTATTGGACTTTGTGGTTAATATATGAACAAGCTGATGATTTATGTGGATTTATTTTGGTTCCAGCAACTTTGCTAAAGTTGTGAATTGTTTCTAGTAGTTGTTTAGTTGATTTTCTAGGGTTCTCTAAGTATACCATCATATCATCATAACTTGATTTCCTCATTACCTATTCTAATTTCTTTAATCACTTTTTTTCTCTAACTGACAAAACTAAAATTTATAATACAATAATAAATAGTAATAGTGAGAGTGGGCAAGCTTGTTTCACCACTAATGTTATTGGATATGGTTGCATTTTATGCCCTTTATATATGATGCTTGCTGATATTTTAGATAAATGCTGCTGATCATTTTAAGGAAAACTCCATTTATTGCTATACTCTCTAGTGTTTTTAATAGGAATAGTTGTTGGATTTTGTAAAAATGATTTTTCTGCATCTATGGAGATAGTCATATGATTTTTGTTAGTTTGGTTATTGATATAGTGAATTATTCTCATAGTTTTCCTAATATTGAACAAACCCTACATTCCTGATACAAGTCCTACTTTGTCGTGGTGTATTATCCTGGGGATAACTTGCTGCAATCACTTTGCTAATATTTAATTTAAGATTTTTGCATGAATGTTCATTAGAGAAATTGGTCTATAATTTTCTTTCTCTGTTTTCACTCTACCTGGTTTAGATATCAGCTTCCTTTGTCATAAAAGGAATTTGATAGGATTAGTTCTTCCCTATTTTACAAATAGTTTGTATAGTATTGGAATTAATTGTTCTTTAAATGTTTGATAGAATTCACACTGGCCCTGGAAATTTTTTTCTTAGGGAGTTTTATTTCTTTTTCTAAAATGAGACTATGTGAATAATTTATTTCCTTGTCTGTTAATTTGGACAATCTATATTTTTGTAGGGATTCCTCCATTTCACTTAGGTTATCATATTTAATGCCATATACTTGAACAAAATATATCTAAATTATTGCTCTAATTTTGTCTTCATTGGTGGAAAGTTCTCCCTTTTCATTTTTGATACTTTTTCTTTTTTTATTATTATAGCTTTTTATTTACAAAACATATGCATGAGTAATTTTTTGACACTGACCCAAAACCTTCTGTTCCAACTTTTCCCCTCCTTCCCTTCACTCCCTCCTCTAAATGGCAGGCAGTCCATTACATGTTAAATATGTTAAAGTATATGTTAAATCCAATATATGCATACATATTTATACAATTATCTTGCTATACAAGAAAAATTGTATCTATGCAAAAAAAAATCTGAGATGGAAAACAAGAATGAAAGCAAACAATAGCAAAAAGAGTAAAAGTGATATGTTGTGTTTCACATTCCTTTCCCATAGTTCTCTCTCTGAGTGTAGCTGATTCTCTTTATTACTGTACAATTGGAACTGGTTTCAATCATCTCATTTTGAAGAAAGCCACATCCATAAGAGTTGATCATTGCATAATCTTGTGGTTGCCATGTATAATGACCTCCTACTTCTGCTTATTTCACTTAGCATCAATTCATGTAAGTCTCTCCAAGCCTCTCTGAAATCCTCCTGCTGGTCATTTCTTACAGAACAAAAATATTCCATAACATTCATATATCATAATTTATTCAGCCAATCTCTAGGTGATGGGCATGCATTCAATTTCCAGTTTCTAACCACTACAAAAAGGGCTGCCACAAAAAAATTTTGCACATTTTTGTACCTTTCTCTTCTTTAAGATTTCTTTGGATTGCTCTGTAAGGAATGACCAGCAGAATGAATACAGAGAGGCTTGGAGAGACCTACATGGACTGATGCTAAGTGAGATGAGCAGAACCAGGAGATCATTATACACTTCGACAACGATATTGTATGAGGATGTATTCTGATGGAAGTGGATTTCTCTGACAAAGAGACTTAACTGAGTTTCATTGGAGAAATGATGGACAGAAACAGCTACACCCAAAGAAGGAATACTGGGAAATGAATGTGAACTATTTGATTTTTGATTTTCTTCCCGAGTTATTTTTACCTTCTGAATCCAATTCTCCCTGTGCAGCGGGAGAACTGTTTGGTTCTGCAAATATGTATTGTATCTAGGATATACTGCAACATATTTAACATATATAGGACTGCTTGCCATCTTGGGAGGGGGAGAAGAGGGAGGGAGGGGGAAAAAAAACGAAACATAAGTGATTGCAAGGGATAATGCTGTGTAAAAATTATCCTGGCATGGATTCTGTCAATACAAAGTTATTATTTAAAAAAATAAATAAATAAAATATGGCTTAGTAAAGATAAAAAAAAAAAAAAAAGAGAGAGAATGCTTAACAAAAAAAAAAAAAAAAAAAAAAAAAAAGATTTCTTTGGGATATAAGTCCAGTAGTAACACTGCTGGATCAAAGGGTATGCACTGTTTGATAACTTTTTGAGCATAGTTTCAAATTGCTCTCCAGAATAGTTGGATTTGTTCCCAATTCCACTAACAATGCATCAGTGTCCCAGTTTTCCCACACTCCCTCTAACATTCATCAATATATTTTCTTGTAATCTTAGTCAATCTGAGAGGTGTGTAGTGGTATCTCAGAGTTGTCTTAATTTGCATTTCTCTGATCAAAAATGATATGTAGTACCTTTTCATATAACTGGAAAAAGTTTCAATTTCTTCATCTGAAAATTGTCCTTTTCCTTTGATTATTTATCAGTTGGAGAATGGATTGAACTATTATAAATCTGAGTCAATTCTTTATTTATTTTAGAAATGAGGCCTTTATTAGAACCTTTGACTGTAAAAATGTTTTCCCTGTTTATTGTTTCCCTTCTAATTTTATCTCATTAGTTTTGTTTGTACAAAAGCTTTTTAATTTGATGTAATCAAAATTTTCTATTTTGTGATCAATAATGATCTCTAGTTTTTCTTTGGTCACAAATTCCTTCCTCCTCCACAAATCTGAGAGGTAAACTATCCTATGTTCTTCTAATTTATTTATAAACTCATTCTTTATGTCTAGATCATGAACCCATTTTGACTTATCTTGGTATACAATGTTGGGTGTGGATCAATGCCTACTTTCTGCCATACTAGTTTCCAATTTTTCCAACAGTTTTTGTCAAATAGTGAATTCTTATTGCAAAAGCTAAAGTCTTTGGGTTTGACAAACACTAGATTGCTATAATTAATGAATATTTTGTCAATGTGAACTTAATGTATTCCACTGATCAACTATTCTTTTTAAGTCAGTACCAAATGGTTTTGATGACTGCTGCTTTATAATATAGTTTTAGATCTGGTACAGCTAAGCCACTTTCATTTAATTTTTTTTTCATTAGTTCACTTGAAATTCTTGACCATTTGTTCTGCCAGATGAATTTTTTTTGTTATTTTCAGTAAATAGGTCAGTAAAATAGTTTCTTGGGAATTTTATTGGTATAGCACTAAATAAATAGATTAATTTAGGTAGTATTGTCATCTTTATTATTTTCCCTCTGCCTATCCAAGAGCACTTAACATTTTTTTTTATTGGTTAGATCTGACTTTATTTTGTGTGGAAAGTGTTTTGTAGTTTTGCTCACATAGTTACTGACTTTACCTTGGCAGAAAGATTCCCATAAATTTTATACTATCAGCAATTACAAATGGAATTTCTCTTTGTAACTCTGACTCTTGGATTTTGTTAGTGATATATAAAAATGCTGATGACTTATGTGGGTTTATTTTGCATCCTGCAACTTTGCTAAAGGTGTGGATTATTTCTAATAGCTTTTTAGTAGATTATCTGGGGTTCCCTAAATATACCATCATATCATCTGCAAAGAGTGATAATTTGGTTTCTTCATTACCTACTCTAATTCCTTTAATCTCTTTTTCTTCTCTTATTGCCAAAGCTAGTATTTTTAATACAATATTGAATAGTAATGGTGATAGTGGGCAACCTTGTTTCACTCCTGATCTTACTGGGAATGGTTCCAGTTGATCTTTTCTTTCTCTATCTTATTCCTGTAAGCATATAAAATTTCTCCTAACATCTGCTTTGGCTGCATAACTTTTGGTATGTTGTCTCCTTGTTGTCATTCTCTTGGATGAAATTATTCATTGTTTTTATTATTTGTTTTTTTCACCTATTCATTCTTTAGAATTATATTATGTAATTTCCAATTAATTTTTGGTCTATTTTCACTGGCCCTTGATTACATTTTTTTTATTGAACATAATCTGAAAAGGATGCATTTATTATTTCTGCCTTTCTGCATTTTATTGTGACCTTTTAATGTTTTAATATATGTCAATTTCTGTGTAGGTGCCATAAATTTCTTTCTAACACCATTCAATTACTTCCAAAGGTCTATTATATCCAACTTTTCTAAAATGTGATTCACATCCTTAACTTCTTTCTTATTTATTTTATGGTTACATTTATCTAGTTCTGATAGAAGGAGGTTGAGATCACCCACTAGTATAGTTTTGCAAAGTGTATATTTCTTCTTGCAACTCAGGTAACTTTTCCTCTAGAAATTTAGATACTATACCACTTGGTGCAAATATGTTTACTCTTGATATTACTTCATCATCTATAATATCCATTAGCTAGATGTAGTTCCCCTCCTTATCTCTTTTAATTAGATTTATTTTTGTTTTTTTCTTGATCTGAGATCAGGATTGCTAGTCCTGTTTCTTTTTTTTTCCCCACACTTCAGCTAAAGCATAATAGATTCTGCTCCAGCCTTTTACCTTTATTCTGTATGTATTTCTCTGCTTCAGGGGTGTTTCTTCTAAATAACAAACAATGCTCTTCCTTCTCTCTTATTTCCCTAAACAGTAATAGGTCTTTTATTCCACTTCCTCTGATATAATTTATCTCAATTTACTTCCCCTTTCCTCTTCTCCCAGCACAATCCTTTTTTTCCCCAATTTCTGTTTCATTGAATTTCCATCTTTTTTTCTCTGAAAGGTAATGCTTAGTTTTCTTGGATAGTTGGTTTTTGGTTTCAGTCCAAGTTCCTTTGCCTTCTGGCATATCATATTTTAGGCACTTCAATCCTTGAAAGTAGAAGCTATTAGGTCTTAGGTAACTCTGATTATGGCTCCTTAATATTTGAATTGTCTCCTTCTGGCTGCTTGCAGTATTTTCTCCTTGATCTGATAATTTTGGAATTTTACTACAATATTCCTTGAAGTTTTCCTTTGGGGGTCTCTTTCAGGAGGTGATTGTGGAGTCTTTCAATGATTTTGCCTTCAGGTTGTAGTATATCTGGAAAGTTTTCTTTGATGATTTCTTGCAAGATGTTCTTCAGGCTCTTTTTTGTTTTCATCGTGGCTTTCAGGTACTTCAATGATTCTTAGATTGTCTCTCCTGGATCTATTTTCCAGATCAGTTTTTTTTCCAATGCGATTATTCTACATTTTCTTCTGTTTTTTCATTTTTTTTGGTTTTGTCATTGAGTCATTCACTTCCATTTGTACTATTCAAATTTTTAGCGAATTATTTTCTTATTAGCTTTTTAATCTTCTTTTGTATTTGGCCAACTGTACTTTTAAAGGAGTTGTTTTGTTCAGTGGATTTTTCCCCTTTTCACCAATTATATTTTTCCAGAAGTTATTTTCTTTTTTTTTTTCATTTTGTCAAATCTCTTTTTTAAGAAATTGCTTTTTTTCAATATTTTTTTTCTATTTCAACAAATGGATTTTAAGGAGTTAGTTTCTTCAGTCAATTTCTATGATTTCTTTTTCATATTCTCCTACAAAGCTCTCATTTCTTTTTACCTACACAACTTAAAAGAACCTCTCTTTTAAGATATTTTGGGAACTCTTCCAAGAGAGTCTTTTGAGGTGGAAAGCAGTTCATATTTCCCTTTGAGGTTTCATTTTTTGTCATTTCTGGACTTGTATTCTCTTCTTCCCTGTCTCCATAGTAGCTTCTATGGTCAGAGCTCTCCATGCCAGACCTCTTCATGCTGTGCTAGGTCACATTACCCCCTGACCAATTGAGTCAGACCTTTCTTGAATTCCTTCCAAGATATTTTATGTTGAAAAATTATTACACTCCAAATATCTGTGGGTTCTTTTACTCCAAAATCAATTCAGAGGCTTGATCTAGTATTGATTCTGAGGGAAGCCAGGATGAACTCAGGCAAAGCCTTATCTACTCTTCACCATCTTGACTCCATCCATAGAGCAAATCTTCTTAAACTGTGGGTCACAATCCCAACTGGGTTTGCATAACTTAATGTGGGGGTTGCAAAAATTTTTGGAATAAAATGTTTCTGAACACAATACCCAGCACAATACTAATTCAAAATCAAATAAGTAATGAATCCAAGGTATTTCTGGCAGTAACTGCCCATGTTGCATTGCATGAATTCAATGAACCTTTGGTTCTGAACATATGGATATTTCCAGAAACACCTCAATTCAGGTTCAAAAAAGGTACTAAGTAGAACTAATCAAGACAAGGCTCGTGTTCCCACCTTTACTCAAAGTCCACACCTTAAAGCTCTTTGGGCCAGAGAGCACTATGGGAGAAAACCCATAATCCCATTCTCTCAGAAGGTTCACATATAAGGCGAGACAGCCATTCCAGAACACATTTTTTCCTCTTGGCTGGCTGATCGCGCTAGACTCGAGAGAAACGACTCTGCTGCAGAGAACACTTTTGACGGACTTCAGTGGAGCTACGCCAGAAGCCCTCTCTCCGCGGCAAATTGGTGGCTGGGCCCCCAGAAGGAGATAAGAGAGATCTTCCATCTCTGTTGGAGACAGAAGAAGGCAGAGGCAGAGGCTGAAGGACAGAACCTTTGGATTTGGAGACATCCGAAGGGCTCTAAGCCTCTAAACCGGCTGTCCTCTGAGAACAAACTCCAACATTTGAACTCTTAACATTTGGCGCCCAAGCATGGGAACCAAGGACCCTACTTTCACTGAAGAAGTCTCCAGTGAGCAGGAACTGAGTGAGTACAACCTTTTTTGGCTGAAATGGGACAGATCCTAGGTAAAGATTCTCCATCCCCCACCCCAACCCCCCCAACCCCAGACCCACCCAAGAGTGGTGCTATAGAAAGCCTGCTTAAGCTGATAGAAGATCAAGGGCTACTTGTAACTTGGGGACAGACAGCTAGACTTCTGGCTACATTAAAACGCACCTCCCCTTGGTTCTTAGAGGAAAAACAAATCTCTCTAAAAAACTGGGCATTGGTTGGTCAACAGATGTCTGCATATAACAATGAAAATGGTCCTCGTTCAGTTTCCATTGCAGTGTTCTATTTATACAATACAATACAGATGGCCTTAAAATACCGGGATATCCAAAGGGGGAAGCCTGAGATAAAGGAGGAAGACAAAGAACAGATTAATGGCCATATCCCCACAGGGCAGGGAGACTTAAGTGAGGCTCAAGGGTGGGGTGAATCTGAGGCAGCCTCAGCCCCACCTGAGGAGCAGGTAATTGACTCTCCTTCATCAACTCCACCCTCCGGGATGGAGAGAGGAGGGGTAGTGGGGGGGGCAGTGACAGCACCAGCACCTTCCCCCCAGCATCCAGCACCTCCCCCCCAGTATCCAGCACCTCCTCCCCAGCATCCAGCACCTCCCCCCCGGCATCCAGCACCTCCCCCCCAGCATCCAGCTGCTCCTTTGAGTAGATTACAAAAGGGACTAATTAAGGCCAGAGAAGAAGGGAAAAATGTATCAGAATTTCAACACCACATTTTTCCTGTAATTCAACAGTTTAATTCTTCAGGTCAAGAAAGTAGAAGATACTCACCTTTTGATATAGAAATCCTCAAAGACCTGAAAAAAGCTTGCACTCTTTATGGGGCTACATCAGCTTATGTTAAGATGCTATTACAAAATTTGTCTTTTGAAATCTTGACCCCTAATGACTGGAAATCGATAGCAAAAATATGCCTAGAACCTGGACAGAACTACTTGTGGCTTTCTGAATATAGTGAGCTCTGTAGGATACAAGCCCAACAAAATATTCAAAGTGGAGTTCATACTGCAATCACCTGTGATCTACTAACAGGTACAGGTCCTTATGCAGGTGTCGCAGCAAAAATTGGTTATTCTGTAGCAGCATATCAGCAAATTGCTGATAATGCTATCAAAGCATGGGCTTCTCTTCACAATAAAGACGACAAAGGGGGGGCCTTCACAAAAATAACACAAGGGCCAAATGAATCCTTCGCTGACTTTGTGGGACGCTTGCAGACAGCTATCATAAGAACAAATGGAGAAAATGCAATAACAGACATCTTGATAAGGCAACTTGCTAAGGAAAATGCTAATGAGGTTTGCAGAAGAATTATACTAGGACTGCGCAAGGATGCTCCTTTAGAGGAACTCATAAGACGCTGTGCCACAGTGGACACAGGTGCCTTTTATAGCCAGGCTATGATGCAGACTTCCCAAAATCCAAACATGAGAAGACAGAATCCCTCTTGGTAAGGGACTTCCAGAGAGACTCGTAGATGCTTTCAGTGTGGAAAAGTAGGACATCTGAAAGCTCAATGTTGGTATAGAGATAGAATGGGAAGACAAGGTGGGAGAACAAGACCCCAAACCCCATGTCCAAAATGCAACAGAGGCTTCCATTGGGCCTCAGAATGCAGACAGATTCAGGGAAACGGGATGAGGGGCCCAGCCCCAGGGCCCAAGGCAAAAAACACTTGGGGCATGATGGCAGCCAATGGTGCACCCAGAGAGTGCCTAGAAGTCCAGTACCCAGACATGACCAATCAACCAGAAAGCCATATGATGGGAGAAGGGGATTACACAGTCAACCAGCCAGGAAGCAACCTGATGGCAGAAGGGAATTACAATTGGGGAGAATAGAGCTGTATGCAGCTGGGACAACTGAGATACCCCCTGGAGAGGTGAAATCTGTTCCTCTCCAGCCTATGGATCCCTTACCTCCAGGCACAGTAGGCTTGACCATTTCACCTTCTTGTATGTACAAAACAGTGTCCATCCACACTCTGATGTGGGAAACTGGGGAATGTGTAGATAATATCCCAGTCACTAATACAGGTAGTCAATGTGTGACTTATCACCCAGGAGACGTAGTAGCATCAGGGTTACTCATACAGAATCCTAATAAGCAGCCTCGTGATAGTCACCCAGGTTCTGACTCCAGACCACAAAAACCAGAAATATACTGGACAGCAGCAGTAACGGCTGGCCGACCTATGCTCACTATCTATATAAATGGCCTACCATTGGAAGGATTGGTAGACACAGGTGTGGATCGTACAGTTATTAGAGGTGCCAGTTGGCCCAGTCACTGGCCAAAGATTAAAGCAGATACCTATATGTCTGGAGTAGGAGGATCAATAGCAACTGAAGTTAGTGCTGCCCCTATGAGATGGACTTTTGAAGGCAAAACAGGAGTTTTTACTCCTTTTATAGTTGAAAAAATCCCCATCAATCTGTGGGGAAGAGACGTTTTACAACAATTGGGGTTAAAAATGAGTACTTCGGTTTTTTAAGCAGGGCTGCTGTTGAAGGCCTGCCAACACTTTCACCTATTCCTATCCAATGGAAAACTGATACACCAGTGTGGATAGAACAGTGGCCCTTAAGTAGCGATAAAATTCAGGCCTTATTAGATATAGTACAGGAGCAGCTTGAACAAGGGCATTTACAACCTTCTCTAAGTCCTTGGAATTCACCAGTGTTCGTTGTAAAAAAGAAATCGGGAAAATGGAGGATGCTCACTGATTTAAGAAAAGTGAACGAACAGATGGAAACTATGGGAACTCTTCAGCCTGGACTTCCATCTCCTACTCAGCTTCCTAGAGAATGGCCTCTTTGGGTTATAGACATCAAGGATTGTTTCTATTCCATTCCTCTGGATAAGGAGGATATGAAGAGATTTGCCTTTTCGGTGCCCAGTGTCAATTTAGCTGAGCCTTATAAAAGATATGAATGGACGGTTTTGCCACAGGGTATGAAGAACAGCCCCACTATGTGTCAAATGTATGTTGCTGCTGCTCTTGCTCCAATAAGAAAAGCATTTCCAAAAGTTATGCTATTACATTATATGGATGATATATTGGGTTGTGCACCTGAGGAACAAATTCTAGAAGCATGTCTACAAAAAACCATAGAAACACTAAGATACTACAAACTTCATATCGCTACAGAAAAAATTCAAAGGCATGCTCCTTTTCAATATTTAGGATATGAAATATATCCTAAGGCACTTACACTACAAAAACTGTCTTTAAGAACAGAGAGGTTGAACACCTTAAATGATTTCCAAAAATTAATAGGAGATATCCAATGGATGCGTCCAGTATTAGGTTTAACTACCAATCAATTGCAACCCCTATATGACATTTTAAGGGGAGACACTGCTTTAAATTCACCACGCCGGCTTACAAAAGAAGCTCAAGAGACCTTGAGAGAAGTTGAACTGGCTTTATCCAATGTAGTTGAGAGAGTAACTCAAAAACCCTTGGAAATATCTGTTTTTGCTACGAAAGAAGCACCCACAGCAGTCCTTCATCAAGGAGACAGTGTGATAGAGTGGGTGAACCTCCCAGCACAACCAGAACAAAGCCTTACGCCTTACCCAGTGCTTGTGGCTAGAATTCTATTAAAGGCCATTAAGCGAGCAGTACAATTATCTGGGACAAGACCTGACAAGATATATACCTTCTATACAAATGCACAAATTAATGTATGCTGTGAAACCATCCCAGAGTGGCAGATTTTATTGGCCATGGCTCCAAATTTTGCACATGGATCTCCATTAAAGATAACCAGACTACTGCATAATTGGCAATGGATTTTTGAAGAGAAGGTTTCTAAGGTTCCTCTTGAAGGACCAACCATCTTTATAGACGCAGCCAAACAAAATATTTGTGCTGTATACTCTCATGATCTAACCGTAAAAAGAGTAGTCAGAACTCCTTTTCAGTCCACTCAGCAGAACGAATTATATGCGATCATGCTAGCTCTCACTTATTACCCAGGCGACATAAATATAATATCTGATTCAGCCTATTCAGTAGGTGTGGTACAAAGAATTGCCACAGCCCAAATAAAATTTGCAGCTTCTAATATATATCAGCTCTTTAAGGAACTTCAAGAGCAAGTGAGAAAGCATCCAGGAAAGATTTATATCCTGCATGTCCATTCACATAGTGGACTTCCAGGTCCTATTTTTGATGGAAATTCAGAGGCAGATAGCCTTTTAACTATGTTGGCCAGTACGCCTTTATTTCAGGAGGCCCAGGAATCCCATTCTAAATACCATCAGGCTGCTCGAGCTTTGCGTTTACAGTTTGGGATTACAAAAGAAGAAGCTAGGAGCATAGTGAAAAGCTGTACAGCTTGCCTTCCCTTCCACGCTCCTACACTGCCTCCAGGGAAGAACCCTCGTGGTTTGAGACCCAATGAAATCTGGCAAATGGATGTGACTCATTATAAATCTTTTGGTCGTCTGTCTTTTATCCACGTTGTGGTAGACACCTTTTCAGGATTCACTTTTGCCATACCAGCAGCAAAAGAGACAGCCCGAGTGGTCACTGAATTCCTCATTCAAGCATTCGCAATTATGGGTGTGCCACAAGAAATAAAAACAGATAATGGACCGGCATATACCTCCAAACATTTTGAACACTTTTGTGCACAGTATAAGATTCTACACACTACTGGCATACCCTTCAATCCTCAAGGTCAAGCAATAGTAGAAAGAAGAAACAGAGACATTAAGACACTCCTCCAAAAACAAAAGAAAGGAGGAGCCACGGGTAACCCTAGAGAACTTCTAAATTTAGTTCTCTATACCATTAATTTTTTAATCTTTGATAAAGATGCACTGGCTCCAGCAGACAGGTTTTATAACCCACCAGAAGAGCAGTGTCCAGTGCGAGCAGCTCCACTATCTTTAGATAATCGCCAGGTGATGTGGAGAGACCCAGAAAGTGGTGAATGGAAGGGACCAGATAGACTAACTGCTTCGGGGAGAGGATTTGCTTGCATCTCTACAGGTGGAGAAGGAATCAGATGGGTGCCTACGAGCCGCATTCGCCTTGTCCATCGCAGAAAGATGGAGCAGACCCTTGAAACAAAGGAGAAGACCCAAGAAATATCGGGTGGTTCTGTTGCTGATTGTGCTCATAAGAATTATTAGATTCCTGGCACATGAACTAATGGACAATGGAATCCTATTGGACTGTTTCTAGGACTTATGGACATGTGTAAATTTTCAGATTGATTCTTGTTATTTGTTACATTACTACTAGCCTGTGTTATATTGCTATGTGCTCATGTAAATTATGTATAATGCCTCCAGTATTGATGGATTTATGTATACCATGTATATCTGTTACAAAGTTCTGGCCCATATTGATGGATTTATGTGTACCCCCTCAGAAACCCCCTATGTTTTAAAACAAAAGAAAGGGGGAGATGTTGGAATCCTTACTAACTGCTAAGTAATTAGAGTTGATCTAATCTTACAAGAAGTTGTTTTGGCCAGAACCTGAAACAAGGTACTAAGTAGAACTAATCAAGACAAGGCTCGTGTTCCCACCTTTACTCAAAGTCCACACCTTAAAGCTCTTTGGGCCAGAGAGCACTATGGGAGAAAACCCATAATCCCATTCTCTCAGAAGGTTCACATATAAGGCGAGACAGCCATTCCAGAATACATTTTTTCCTCTTGGCTGGCTGATCGCGCTAGACTCGAGAGAAACGACTCTGCTGCAGAGAACACTTTTGACGGACTTCAGTGGAGCTACGCCAGAAGCCCTCTCTCCGCGGCAAATTGGTGGCTGGGCCCCCCAGAAGGAGATAAGAGAGATCTTCCATCTCTGTTGGAGACAGAAGAAGGCAGAGGCAGAGGCTGAAGGACAGAACCTTTGGATTTGGAGACATCCGAAGGGCTCTAAGCCTCTAAACCGGCTATCCTCTGAGAACAAACTCCAACATTTGAACTCTTAACATATACATTAAAAAAAAAAAAAAAAACCATGATACAAGGTAGAACATGATAGTGTAAAGAAAAGATTGGAGCAACCTAAGAAAATCTGAAGTGAAAAAGTTCTCTTTTACTCTTTTGGGAGATCAGAGAAGGCTGAAAGAATGAAGGTTTAAAAAAAAAAAAACATGAAGAGAATTTCAAAAAACAGAAATCAGTAGTCAGGAGGGGGGAAAATGGTATTGATATAATTTATTTGGACAAAATTTGCACTCAGAAGGGATTTTTTCATTCTTTTCTTTTTTAATCTTTGAAGCAGTAGTAAACCTCTGAAGGTTGTTGAATCTAGAACAGCATAATCAGACCAAGTAATCATATGGATGGGGAAAAGGAAGTAATTAGGAAAGATAGGATTAGGATAGGTTTTATAAAACATTTAGTGAATAGGTGAGAGGACTCTGAAATGAATCTGAATACTAATGCATTGTTGGTAAAGCTATAAATTATTACAACAATTCTGAAAATCAATTTCAATTATGTAAATAAAGTGACTAAAATAGCCATAACCTCTATTCCAGAAATTCTACTATTATACTATTAGGCATATATATATATATATAATATATATATATATATATATATATATATATATATATATATATAATATATATATATATATATATATATATATATCTCAAAGATATCATTAATTTTAAAAAAAAATTTAAGGTTTTCAAATACACCTAAATATTTATGGTAGCATTTTAATGCTAGCAAAGAAATGAAAACAAAGTAGATACTTATTAATTAGGGGACAGATAAAATGTGATGTATAAATAAAATGGAATATACTGTGCTATGAAAAATTAAGAACATGAGGAATTCCAAAAATTGTGAAGACTGAGTTAGCACCCTGGATGCCTTAGAATCAGCCAGAGTCAGGATAAGCAAAAGTCCCTGGTCTTTATTCTTGGTCTTTAGGAGTTGAAGTGAATTGGATGGGCACAGAATCTCCACTACCTCTCCTCTTCTTCTCCCACCCAAAAGTGACTCTGGCTAGTCTTACTCCACCCCCTCGTCCCTCGTACAATTCTCTGTATACACCAATCATTGAGCCAGCACAGGATGTGGGAAGGGCCATTTTCCAAGCATATGCTAATAGAGTATTGTCCAATTGGTAGTTAGCCTTAAGTGCTTGGTTGTCTGACCTCAGAGCATCAGCTCAAGCGTTTCAGCCCTTTACAGAAAATCAACAAAAGATTTACATATATTTCTGCAAGATAAAGAAATCAAAGTCAAGAATATCACATATATAATGATTATGATGATATGAATTAAAAGAAAAATGATAAAACAATAGAAAAGAAATGTTTCAAACTACAAAGTGCAAACATGACTCAAAAAAGAAATATGAGAAAATAACTTTTATCCATCTTTGATAAAATTGAGGTTTTATATATGCTAAATATATTATATATTGTCAATCTTTTTGTTATACTGATTTTTCTTCTTTCCTTTGTGAAAAATATTTGTCATACAAAATAACTGTATAAATATGTATACATATATTGGATCTAACATGTATTTCAACATATTTAACATATATTGGACCACCTGCCAGCTAAGAGAGAGGGTGCGAGGAAGTAGGGGAAAATTTGGAACAAAAGGTTATGCAAGGATCAATGTTGGAAAAATTATTCATTCATATGCTTTGCAAATAAAATGCTTTAATGAAAATAATAAATAATAAAATAAAAATATTTGTCATATGAGATGGCTCTCTGGGGAAGAAGATATAGGCTGAAGTTTAGCCAATGTGGAAACCAAATAACTAATTAAATAAATACAAATAAAATTTTGTTTAAAAAAATAGAACAAAATTTATGATTACAAGACTCAATGACTAGTCCAATGGAAATGTCATTAACAGAAACAGGTAAATTAATAAGAAAGACAAGTTTTGGGGAAAAGATTATTGATTCAATTTTTCACCCTGTATCATACAAGATCATAAGATTTAGAGAAACAAATAATCTTGGACATATTTAAATCCATTATTTTATAATGAACTGAGGTTCAAAAACATGTAATTATTTATATAATTGCATAGGGATAATGAGTAGCAGAATCAGGAAAGTGTATGGATTAGGTGGAAAGTGAAAAAGTGATGCAGTAAATATAATGCTGACTCTGGAATAAAGATTATTTCAATTCAGTTCTCAGATAATTAGTAACTATATGAATGTACCTGCAAGATTTTTCAATTGTAAAATAAGGATAACAGTAATACCTTCTTCCCAAGGTTGTGGCAGGGATCAAATTAGATAACATCTAAAGAGCTTTATAAATTCTTAAAAATCCATATAAATGCTAGTTTGTTATTATTTTTAGTTATTATTACTAATTATATATTATTATATTCTCTTTTTAGTGTTTTAAACTCCCAACAGGCAGTGAATATTTTCATCTCCTGTTTTTGTCCTGGGGCCTGAGGCCTACCTAAGTACTTATACTATATAGTAACTGCTTGAGAAAAATCTTTTCATTGATTGAAAGTAACATCACTGATAGATTTGGCAGTCATTTGACAAGAGGAAATAATGAAATCATTAGAAAAGTTTGCCAAGAGGGAAACTAAAAGAAAGAAAAAGAAGGATAGAGTCTTGAAATAAACATAAATTGAGGAGTTTTGAGAATGGTGATGAATCAGTAAGGACTCTAGGAAGGGAACCAAGTAAAAGCAGAAACATAGAAACCAAGGTGGGAAATTGTATCAAACTAGGGCTAGTCAATAGTGTCAGATAACATAGAAGAGGTAAAAGAAGGATTCTTAGATTTTTTTTTTAATTCACTAGATTGAAAAAGCAATCATGTGTGACTTCAATGAAAATAGTTTCAACAGAGCATTATGGAAGGAATTCAAATTTCAGTAAATGGAGAAAACAGATGTAGATTGTTCTTACTTGAAGTTTAACAGTGAAATGAAAGAATGACAAAGGAAAGACATATTTTGAAGGAATGAAAATGTTAAAAGCAAGGCTTTTAGTTACTATCGTGTTTTTGTTGTTGAATGACAATAAATACCTGAGCGTATTTGTAGTCAGCAGACTGAAAACAAAAGTTGGAGTAAAATATCTATAAATTTCCTCGTATCCTTAGCTGGGCCCTGATAGCCTCATATCTAAAAAGGGATTGAGTAGATGATTTTTGTTGTCCATTCTGTCTTATAATTCTATAAATTCTAATTACATACATGCTGATAATATTTGATATACCAGCAATTTAAATGCAGGTATAAAAATAAATTAATTTTTAAATATGTTACATGAATATTCCGAATACCCCAGGTTCTTTACTTATCAAAGATAATCTTATTTAAACTTTTATATCATTCTTACGAATTTTTTTCATTTTTCCTAAGTCATTTAAAATTATGTTCTCAATTATATGTTTTGAGATGCACCTTAAAAGAAATAACAATTGCTAAAAAAGACAATCTGGGTTAATTTTTAAAAATAGATGTGAGAGTAAATAAGCAATTTCTTTTTAAAGTAGGTTTATTGAGATTTTTGATAAAAGGAATTCTGTAGATATAGCATATATATTTTGATTTTATTAATATAATTGATCAAGTTTCTCATGATATTCTTGGGTATAAAATGGATAAAATTTAGATTATTATCATTCATAATCTATTATCATTAATAGGTATTATATTAAGATCTTAATAGCAACATCTTATTAATTGCTAATATTTATATTATGCTTTCATGTTTACAAACTCTAATTACAAATATTTTTGTACTCTATCCCCACAATAATCCTGGGAAGTGGGTAATATATTTTTCCATGAGAAAATTGTGACTGATTGAGTCTATGTAACTTACTCAGGGTTATACAGCTAGAGAGTCTTTGGCTGGATTTGAACTCAGGTTTTCCAAACTTTAGGTCTAGCACGTGGATGATAGTATTTTTTTTTTTTTTTGGCTTTTGTGATTTTCTTTCAACATCAATTTTATTTTGATTTCCAGAGATAAGCACACATATTCCAATGGCATTAACAATATGAGAAAATAATATTAAAAAAGAAAGTTTTGCAAGATAAGCCAATGAAATGATGCAGAGCTGATCACAGAAGACAAAAGGGTTATTATATAAAAAATTAAAGCTTTATCATGAATAAAAGCTAGTAGCTATAACTATTTGAAGCAGGTATATGAGAAAAACATTTTCAGCAAATTTTTGAGGAGTTTTTTTAATAGCTTTTTATTGACAAAACATATGCATGGGTAATTTTTCAACATTAACCCTTGCAAAAATTTCTGTTCCAACTTTTTCCCTCCTTCCCTCTACTCCTTTCTCCTAAATGGCAGATAGTCCAATACATGTTAAATATGTTAAAGTAAATGTTAAATACAATATACATATACATATTTAAACAGCTGTCTTGCTACACAAGAAAAATTGAATTTAGAAAGACGATAAAAATAATCTGGGAAGAAAAACAAAAATGTAAGCAAACAATAACAGAAAGAATGTAAAGCTATGTTGTAGTCCACACTCATTTCCCAGTATTCTTTTGGTGGGTGTAGCTGTTCATTACTGATCAATTGGAATTGATTTGGATCCTCTCATTGTTGAAGAGAGCCACTTCCATTAGAATTGATCCTCATACAGTACAGTTGCTGAAGTGTATAATGATCTCCTTGTTCTGCCCATTTTACTTGGCATCAGTTCATGTAAGTCTCTCCAAGCCTCTCTGTATTCATTCTGCTGGTCATTTCTTACAGAACAATAATATTGCATAATATTCATATACCATAATTTATTCAGCCATTCTCCAATTGATGGACATCCATTCAATTTCCAGTTTAAAGCCACTACAAAAAGGGCTGCCACAAATATTTTTGCAAATACAGGTCCCTTTTCCTTCTTTAATATCTCTTTGGGATATAAGCCCAGTAGTAGCACTGCTGGATCAAAGGATTTGCACAGTTTGACAACTTTTTGAGCCTAGTTCCAAAATGCTCTTCAGAATGGTTGGTTCTGTTCACAGTTCCACCAACAATGTATCAGTGTCCCAGTTTCCCCACATCCCTTCCAACATTCATCAGTATCTTTTCCTGTCATCTTAGCCAGTCTGAGAGATGTATAGTGATATCTTAAATAGTTGTCTTAAATTTCATTTCTCTGATCAACAATGATTTGGAACAAATGGGTAGAAACAATTTCATCATTTTAAAATTGTTCATATACTTTGACCATTTATCATTGGAGAATGGCTTGATTTCTTATAAAGTAGAGTCAGTTCTCTATATATTTTGGAAATGGGGCCTTTAGATGATAGTATGTTTTTGATGTATTTGAAAATGTTTCAATTGATCACACTCAAATGACAGTGATCGATGATGGGCTGATGCTAACCTAAAAGCAGGTTCCTAATGAGTATCCTGAAGCCCTAACTCCAAAAATTTTATCACTGACTTGGCTGAAGTCATTGAAACTATGCTTACTATATTTTTAAATTATGTTAACCTCATCAAAATAAGTGAATAGTGAAATTGGCATAAAATTCTTATAGTCTGGAACAATGGATTAAATATAATAACATAATACATATCTGGGTTCATAAAAATAAATAGCATAAGTTCAAGACAAGAAAGTTATCAAACAATAAGAATTTATAAATCATCTACAATATTCTAAACATTGTGCTTATTGTGGATGCAAAACAACATAAAAATGAACTAGTCCCTGCTTCCAAGGAACTTCCATTATATCAAATATGTAAATTTTATACATTTGTACATTAAAATATACATAAATATAAAATAAATACTAGGATATATGCTCCTTTCCATGAGACTAATGCCAAAGTTTAGGACAATGCTTCTTATTGTGCATCTTTTGTTTTTAAGAAGGCTCAATGACATCACAAGGTGATGATGTCTTGCCATGTGAATTGAATTTAAGTGAAGCAGAGTTGATCAAAGGCAGGAGCTTTACTCTCTCTTCGTGAGTACTGAAACTCAATGGCAAGATGAAAGTTAAGAATACTGGTGATAATTCAGGATACAGCAGATGATCTTGGCATCTTTGTTGTATGACCAAGCTCTAAGCACCCACTGACCATCTGTTTTCCTGGCCATTGGAACAACTTGTTCTTATCCACCTCTTCTTCTAGAGGAAGTCTTCACTACTTGGGGTAGGCATCCCCTTAATTTACCAGCTGATCTGAGGCCTATTGATTACTCAGTCAGTTTTAACCTATCTGCTAAGACAGTTTTACCCAAGTAAGACCACTGCACATGCCACAGCTTTTTGGAGCCATAGGTAAAAGCAGCATGAGAACTGAACACCAAAGGTGGATGAGCAGCCCTGAAAAGGATTCAGCAAACCCTCATGCCAGAAGTAGTTCTCCATGAATAACTCATTTACTCCAGTATACACAGTATGATCCTAATAAATGTGTTTTACTTACAAATGTCCACCAGATGGTGAGCAAGGAGATTAATGGACTTGAAACTCTGACAAATTAAGACTGATAAAAGAAATTTCAAAAGATTAGCCAAAAAAAAAGTAAATTTAAGGGGGATATGATCACATTTTCAAATTTTTCTGCTGTCATGCTAAAAAGTAACTAGACACTTTTTCCCTGGCCACAAAAGACAAAAGCAGGAAGATTCAATTCCGCCTCTTTCCAGAGATGTGATGCACTGAAAATATATAGTAATGCTGAATATGGACAATGTAGGAATTTGCTTCACTTTCACATATGTTTATGAAGGGATTATCTGGTAGAGAAGTGAGATGCAGACATAAATTTTAAAATACATTTTAAAAGATCCAAATTCTGGTTTTGCCACTTATAAATGCTGTGAATTTGAACAAGTCACTTAAGGTCTAACTCTCATCTTCTTCATCTACAAAATGAAGAATTAAAAATCCCTCCCATTCTAACTGTGACTTCTAAATCCTTTTATCCTAAGAAATTATGAAACTCCAGATTTAGAATGATATAAGGAAAATTTTCCTTAAAAGTTAGAGTAAAAATATGGAAATATGTTTTGCATGATTTCACATGTATAATTAAAATTAAAGTGTTTGCTTTCTCAAGAAGGGTTGAAGGGAGTGGAAGGGGTAGAGAATTTGTAAGTCATTTTTTAAAAATTGTTAAAAATTACATGTAGTTCAAATATAGATAAATAAAAATGTTTTTTAAAGTTACCATAACAAAGGATTTTGTAGAATGTTTTTATAGAAACATTATAAAAATTATTTACTAATAAAGCAATTTTATCCTTTCTTTAATTTTTTTTAAAGCAGAGCAAGTCAAAAGTTGAATGGTCTGCCTTGGTAGATAATGAATTTTTCATCACTAGAGTTCTTCAAGCAGAAAAAGTAGGATTTTTTTCTGAGGATGCTGTGAAGAAGACTGGTTGGTTTAGATGGCCTCTAAGATACTTTAACTCTTGGAGAGTCAAAGTCCATGATTTTTAATGTATTTCTCATTTCAAATTAGGAAGTATACATAAGGATAGATGAGGATAGATGACAACAGAAAGAGAAACAAGGAGACAAAGACAATGCAAAACATGTTGTGAAGGTTTAAAAAAAATTCTAAAAAAAGGAAGGAACTTTAAAAAAGTTCTTGTGGTTATTCTTTCTGCATTCTTCTCACTGCCTTTGGCTTCCAAGCTTCTGTGCTCAAAGTAAATTCAGTAACTAAGATTAGAGCTGCTGTTTTTAAAACCAAGAAAAGGCCTTATTCTCCTTAGTGAAGGACATGTTTTTAGAGATAACATTATTCACATTCAGTTACACAAACTCTCTTGTCCAGAGAGGTTTCATTTAATATTCCCCAGGATTTCCATCTTACTGGCATTTGTAGATATAACATCTGATAAGTTTCAAGTACAGAGGGGAACACACCAAGAAAGAAGATACAGAATTGATTACAATACATAAATACAGCTTGCTCTCAAGGGATCTAGGTACTGTTAAAGATTTCCTCCAATCAAGATCCTTGCCTTGTACAAATAAGAATGCACCAAATTCCTCTAACAATGTCTGAATTACTTATCATATGTCTCAGAATTTCTAATTCTAATATTTCACCTTCAAGTTTTTCCAGATACATTTCTAGGACTATAATAAGGAAGGTCACCAGAAGAACTAATTTTGCCATTTCACTTGAACCTGCAGGCTGCCCTACTCATTGTCCCTCCTATCTTTGTGTATTTACATCTTTATGTAGTTATGTATTTACCAATGCCAAACCTTCCTCTTACTTTTTGAATGATTATGGTTTTAATAGATGAAGAGTTATAGTAAATTTTCAAAGACTTGCAGAATTCCCCAAGCAAAATACAATCTAAGCCAACCTAGATTGTGAGAATAGAGTACAAACTAATACTATACAAAGAATAATACAGAACAATTCCTTCAAGATTCAATGTAATTATATGGAGAAGAAATAGATAAACATTAGACTCCTACCCTATCAATTATCTGGACTAAATTATTCAGAAAGGACTACAATAAAGGTATCAAAGTTATGTCCTCTTGTCCAAAATAAAACATGGTTTGAGAACTTCAGCATATCTGTGATCTCATCAATATAGTTACTCATGCCAGTACAGATTGAAAATTAGATAAGGAGTTGGGAAGGCCTAAGTTAGCTCTGCCTTAAACCCTTACTAGCATGAACAAGTTACCTTAATGGTTTCAGGTTTCTCACTGGTAAAATAAAGAGATTTGCCTAAATTGTGTCCAAACCCAGTTGGACCTCTGATTCTCTAATAATAATACTTACATCAATTACCTCACAGTTATGGAAATCAAAGAGAATGTGAGCAAAAAGATTTACAAACTTTACAGAATTACATGAAATTCAGCTACTTTGACTATCCAAAAACAGCTATTTCTCCTGTTTAATTCTTATTCATTTCTTTCTGTAAGTCTTCTTTGTAGGTTTGCCCAATGAGCCAGAGGCTTCTTGTTCTGTGTTATTTAATATTTCCTTATGATAGTGCATCTTGCACTATCAAATTTGTTTATCCTCATTCTCACTGAGTAAATAGCTATGCAATATCCTAACCTTTCTCCTCCTCAATGGATTATTCCTTAAAAGGTATTGACATCAAACAAAGTCTTTGTTGGTTCAGGGATCAAAAAGTGAAATAAATAGCTTTAACCTTTAGTTACTTGATCTAATCAAGAATGGAGGATAGTCCTAATATATTTTATTTATTTATTTTTAATTTATGTAGTAAAACAGGCATTTCCATAATATAGTACAATAAAAAATTATGATTATGCACAAAAAGAAAAATTATCCCACAAGTATGGGGAAGGTAGCAGCTTTAGGTTATGGATCTCACCATTTTGTCTTACCTTTTTGCATTATATCAAGCCTTCTCACATACATCATTCATAACAAGATTCTTGCTAATTACACTTGTTGCATATTATATTAACATATTCAAAACTTATTATCTTTTCCCAAAATGTCTATTAATTAATTACTCCTGACATAAGTCTTTTTTTTTTGTACTTTGCAATGCAATTTGTATGTCACATGAAATTTGTTAAGTCTGAGATCATGATGACCCATGATTTGCAAACAAATAGCTTCACAGCTGAATTCTTTGGGACCATTGGATTTATAGCTGTAAGTAATCTCATGGATCATACAATCTAAGTCAGGAATAGTTGGGTTAAGAAGTGAGCAAATATTTATTAAGTGCCTATTCTGTGCCAACCACTGTGCACTATGTTAGGTATAGAGTTTTTTTGAAAAAGGCAAAAACAAAAAAGGGCCTGCTCTCAAGCTCACAGTGTAATGAGGAATTCAATATGCAAACCACTTTATACAAATGAGATATATAAAGCATAAATTGAAGATTATCTCAGAAGGAAAGTCCTTAAGTTAAAAAGGACCTAGAAGACTTTTTGCAGAAGCTAAGACTCTGTAACTAAAAGTCACAGAAGGTTGAAATGAGGAAGAAAACAGTTTCAGGCATGAGAGCTAGCCAATAAAAATGTAGGGATTTAAGAGAAGGACTGACATGAACATTGAACAGCAGAGGGTCAGTGTCCTTGGATCTCAAAGTAAATGGAAGGAAATAGAGTATAGTAAGACTAGAAAGATAGAAAAGTCCCAGGTTATGAAGAGCTTTAAAAGCCCAAAAGAGGATTTTATATTTGATCTTGGAAGTAATAGTAAGCCATTAAAGTATATTGAATAAGGGAAAGGTGGAGCATCATCAGAAATGCACTTTAGGAAGATCAATTTGACAGCTGAGTGAAGATATACTGAAATGGGGAGCAATCTGAGGCTGAGAGAAAAATCAGAAGGCTATGGCAATAGTCCAGGCATAAGACAGCGTGAGCCTACACTGGGATAGTGTCAATGTCAGAGTACATAATGGAGACACAGTATATTTGAGAGATGTGACAAAGGTAGAAACGACAGAATTTGGCTTTATGTGGAGAATGTAAAAGTTAAAAGTTTAAGATTGTGAGACCGAGTGACTGGGAAGGTGGTGGTAATTACCTTCAACAGCAATAGGAAAGTTAAGAAAAAGAAAGGATTTGGAGAAGATATCTAAAAGATACTCAGTTCAGGATGTCCAATAGTAGTTAGAAATGTAAATTGAAGGTCAAGACAAAGATTATAACTGGATGAGAGAAAGTATTTTCTATTATATTAATAACCAATTGTTAAATTAGGATCTGGACTTTTTTCTTTATGTTTCTTCAACTCCTGTGAAAAGTCAGCTTCTGAAGAACATGGCTAATTGAGATTAATTCTAACCCATAGGAAATATGATCTTTGAAGTTAAACTAGACCCCATCCACTAAGAGCTCTTACATCTGTTTAGATTGCAAATAGAATCTAGTCTGGGCCAGTTCTTGTTCCCAAGCAAATGAGCTCTTTTCCTTGTGCCCCTCCATTAGAATTTAGAACAACACAACTCATGAAGAAGAAAACCAACAAGAATGGTTTGAATGGAGATGAATACTGCTGTACAGATTGCTGGAGGCAATGAGGAGGTATGAGCAGTCTCAGAACAAGTCTCTCAGCAAAAGGAACTGAAGATTTTTAGTCCATCTTTTCATTAAATAACCATAAATCAGGACTGATTTTGAGTTTTCAAGGGAATTCCCTTTCAGAAATTATTAAAAACTTTCTGAATTTTCATGTCTTTTGTCTTTGGTTATCAGAAAATAAATCACCATTGATCATCAATTTATTAACCAATTGATTATTACTTATCCAGAAACTGGTTTTCAGGATTTTTCATTTAACACATAGATAAATAGATTTGAGAATCAACTTCATAAAGATTTGAAGAGATGACCATAAGAAATAAGATAGAAAAAAAAAAAAAGAAAAAAAAGGAGAAACAAAAGAAAAGACATCTGCTTGGTAAATACACATATGTTGATAGATGAGACCTGGATGAAGATATAGCAAATGAGACTGAGATGGGAGTCAGATGAGTAGGAGAAATAGGAGACCAGTGTAATAAAAACCTAGAGCAGAAAGAGTATGAAGAAGAGGATGTACAATTTCACAGATATAGATAATTTCTAAGTTAGGAAAATGTTTACTAATATACTTCAATATTATCTGAAACTTAAAATTTTAGAGTTGCTTAGAATATTGAGAAGTTCTATCATTTAGTCATGATCAAAAAACCCGAGATATATATTTCAGAATCAAGACTGGAACTCAAGTCTTTATACATCCAAAATCATTTCTCTATCTGATATGCCATTCTGCCTCTCCCATATAATCCAACCTTAGGTTTTTGTAGAGGGCAGGAACTCTGAAAAGGTATACTTAAGACTCAGTATGATTGATGTAATCTTACAACAAGATATTAATTCAGTGGAATTGATGAGATAATGGTTCCCTAGTGATATAATGATTGGCTTATACTCAATATGATGAAATGATGTAATTGTAATTGAGTATTTAAGAAGTCAGAGTCAGACCAAAGTCAGAGACTGAGATGTGCAAACTGTTGAGTAGCTGACTGGAAGAGACTGTAGACTGGCTGACTGAGACTGCTGGCACAGACTGGGAGACTGAAGGAGACAATAAAGACTTTGGACTTTATTCCTGACTATTCTTGTGGTGATTATTCTGCTGAGACCAAGGCGCTCCAGAAAGCCAGCCCAGACCTTACATTTTGGCGCCCAAGTGTGGAAGTAAGGATTTACATTCAGCAGTTCAACTGACATGATCTTGAATTCAGTGGAGAAGTCCCCATGACCTGGAAACAGTGTGAGTTCAAAAATAGACAAGCAGGAAACTTTGATAAAGGCTAAACTGGGACAAATGCTTAGAAAAGAACCTTCCCCACCCCAAGGAAAGTGGATAGAGTGCATAGTTAAGCTAATAGAAAAACAAGGTTTGATTGTAATTTGGAAGCAAATCATTGGGCTCTTAGAAACATTAGAGTGCAAATCTCCTTGGTTTTCTAAGGAAGAAAAATTAGAACCAGACAAGTGAAAATTAGTGGGAGAGCAACTATTTGAATATTACAAAAATAATGGTCCCGATTCAATTCTTGAAGAAACATTCTATATATACATTTGGTTATCAGAAAATATATATACATCAGAAAATATATATATACATTTATATAATACAATTGGCTTTAAGGAATTACATAATTTTTAGAACAAGGAAAAAGAAGAAAGAGCAGGAAGAGGAGGGTACTGATAAAGCAGCTGAAAGGTATGGAGAATTAGATCTTGAGCATAGCGGGACAAGAAAGTGTGAGGAGAAAGAGGAAGAGGGGGATAGGACTGACAATATAGCTAGAGGGTATAATCAGTCAGACCAAGCTGAGGATCATGCCCTGCCCTGCCTCTCCTTTTACCTCTGCCTACACCCAAGCAGGCCCCCTTAGTGCATTTCCCATCTGACCATACTCCATCAATTTTGCCTTCCTGGGTGGAGGGAGGAGGAGGAATGGGAAGGGAAGTGACTCCATCACCATCACTCATACAGAAGCCCTGTCCAACCCCTATGACTTGAATTACAAAAGGCACTACTTAAAGCCCAAGAGGAAGGGCAGGATACAGCTGATTTGAGAATACAAATGTATCCTGTGATTGAAGAGATTAACTCTTCAGGTCAAGAAAAAAGAAGATATACTCCTTTAGAATATAGAAATTATCAAAGATCTGAAAAAGGCTTGCACTCTTTGTGGGTCTACATCATCTTATGTTAAGATGTTATTAGAGAATTTGGCTTTTGACGTTTTAACCCCTAATGATTGGAAATCTATACAAGGACATGTTTAGAACTTGGACAAAACTTGTTGTGGCTTTCAGAGTATAATGAACTCTGTAGAATATAAGCCCAAAGAAATAGGCAACGTGGAGTTAATATATCAGTCACCTCTGACCAACTAACAGATGTAGGTCTTTATGCAGACACTTTAGCATATAATTACCTTATATAGCATATGAGCAAATTGTTTCTGCTGCTATCAAAGCATGGGGCATCTTCCCAGGAAGGCAAGACAGAAGGGAAGCCTTCACAAAAATAGGCCAAGGTCCAAAGGAACCTTTTACTGATTTCCTGGGGTGTCTGCAGACAGCGGTCATACAAACTATTGGTGAAAATATAGCAACAGAAATTATGATAAAACAACTTGCTAAAGAAAATTCTAATGAGGTTTGTAGAAGAATTATACTAGGACTACATAAGGATGCTCCTTTAAATGAGATCATAAAACACTGTGCCACAGTGAGCACAAATACCTTTTATACCCAGGCTATGATGCAGACTTCTCAAGATCTGAACATGGGAAGACAGGGCCCCTTTTGGAAAGTGAATATAGGATTTTGATTTTTTTTTTATATAGTCAACTCTCTCAAGAGGAAATTCCCTATACAGTAAAAATGAGCACCTTCTCCAGAATTCTATAATTTCCTGAAGGTAATTCGAGTACTCTTATCTTTTAAGCCTGACCCTAATTAATTTTCTGTTTTTGTAAGGAAAAAAAAACAATACTTGAAGGCCTGAAGGAGCCATAGAGCATACCAACAACAAAGCTTTAATTGATTGAACAGATATTTTATGTTTCCACTGTCAAAGAAATGTTCTAGGTACTAATGAGAATACAATATTTATATAAAAATTGTCCTTTTTCTAATGGAACATTTCACATATTAGAAGGAGAAGAACAAAATACAAATGACGATAATATAAAATATATGATGAGTTCATTAGAGAGTGGTACCTTTGTAGAATGGAAAAGAAACCCTAAGAACAATGGAGAGAAACAAAAGTAACTATAGTTACTTTTGCTAAGGGTGGTAGTGGTAATACAAAAGTAGTAGTAATACAGAAGCTAGTGGTTATACAGAAGAGAGGATCAATCAGAAATGTTATAGAATCAAACTGACAGGACAGGTATTCAATATGTTAAGATATTCAGCTTCATTATATATCATAAGGTTCTGTGGAAACTCAAACTCTTGACTCCATGTTTATAAGACAGTATTCTCATATTTGAATTATAAAACTGATTTTGCCCAAAAGAATTCAAAAGATCTATGTTTAGCATTTCACATAAGAAAAAATTTTGTAACAAATATTTATTAAACAGATTATCTTATGCAATTGCATGGGTGACCACTGAGTTTGTCTACCTCATTTTAAGCCTTGAACAGGAATTGCAGAAGGATAATGTATTTGACTCAAAATTAAATAGGAAAATGCAAAAATGTTTTTGTTTTTGTTTTGCATTTGGAAAAATTCTAAGTACTACAACAATACCTGGCATAATAATCCATATTGTTGTGTTTATTTATGAATCAAAATAAAATGCCATGCAATTCAAAGAATCAAAAACTCAGGCTATCCAGAGAGTAGTGGAACAATGCATAATAATCCGAAGTGTAATATAGCATGTTATGTATCTTGACTCATGTACAATAAGTGGCATCAAGGATAATGAAGAAACTTATAATTTCTCCCCCCACGACAAAAAGAAGTGGACAGCCATGCAACAAAATTAGAGGTTAATAATAGATCGATGAGCTAAATTATTTACTGGTACACTGGATAGGTTAAAAGGTGTAGAAAAATGTCTTTAATATATCCAGAAACATGCTTTTGAACCAATTAACTAGAGCACATGAGCAAGAATCAAAATGTTATGTATAGATTGAAATTCAGTTCAATGGAGCAAGTACCTCTATTTATTTAATTTCGAACCTAAACCACTATGTATGTGCATTGATAAGGTCACAGATCAATCAATGAATGAATGAATGGAAATATTGGAAGAAGAAACCAATTTCCAAAGATTTAATGAAAAAAAGTATTAATAAAAGAGTAGAGGGATCAGGTTTATAAAGAAAAACAATCATAATAAAGTACCCAGATTGAAGAACCACATAAATGTTCTTTGGGGTTTCTTTCAGGATTATAGAGAAATCAGTCTTATTTATAGCAGAAGGGAAAAAAAAATCAAATGAAAAAAAAGTTTCTCTGACTTTCTTCAGGTTTCAGTAAAAATTCTGCCTTCCGTAAGGAATGTTCTTGTAAGAAGTAATCTCCCTTTTCTAGAATCTCCATATGGGCAGCTAGATGGCACAGTGGATAGAGCATCAACCCTGAAGTCAGAAGGACCTGAGTTCAAAAAAAAAAAATCCTAGTTGTGTGACCCTGAGCAAGTCACTTAACCCCAATTGCCTCAGCAAAAAAAAAGAAAGAAAGAAAGAAAGAAATTCCACATATTTAGAAAAATTCAGATAATCAGTAAAGACACTAAATGGGATGATTAACTACTTCAATATAGTTTAAGAATTCAGAATAAAACCATCAAATTGTCATTTATAGATAAATCTAACAAAAAATAACTTTAAAAAAATTCCACTATAAATAGCAACAAGATGTATAAAATATTGCATACATAACATATTAAGATTCAAAAAGTATGCATGTAATTACAAGACTAACTAAAGAAATAAAGGAAATTTAAGTGATTGAAGAGATAGCTAATACTTATAATTGAATTATTCCAAAATAATTACACAAGTTTAGTAATTTGCAGAATGATTACTATACAAATTAAATTATCCTTGGATATTTTATTCTAATGGTCTCTGAGTTGGGGGCCATAAAGTACTGAAGGTACATATCAGAATTCCAAGTATTGTGTAATCAACTAATCACACAAGGATGATAGGTCTCATTCAGGTCTTCTAATGATGGCCAATAATGGGTTTTGTCTCCAATACTATCATTTTTGTTTTAATCCTTAATCCTCCTAGTGTTTCTCTACTGAATAAAGGATCAAATTTTATTTCATCATTTCATGATTTTTCATTTCCATTTTTGTATGAATTTCAAAATATGTAAAGTTATTAGTATAATACAAAGTATATAATTTATAAATATGTAATTTGAATAATTTATATAAATCTATGTAAATTATAATTTATTTAAAAATAAATGGAAATATCTATATATGATATTAAAAGTATGTTAATTTCTTATAGATAGGGGTGTTTGGTAAATAAATAAATACACAATAAATAAATACAACAAAATGGAGATAATCATAGCTTTTTCAAAACCACACAAAAGAATAACAAAATTCTTTTGCAAGAATAAAAGGACTAGAACCTTAATAGAAAATATGAGGAACAGTAAAAATGAAGGTGATATGGCATGACCAGACTTCAAGCTATATCATAAAGTACTATATATCAAAACTATTTCATATTGGTTAAAATATTGAAGAATAGTTGAGTGGAATAAATTAGATAAGCAAGAAATAAAAGCAATTGAAAACAGTAGCTTATTGTTTGATAACCTCAAGGACAAAAATTGTTAGAGGGAGGATTCTTTGACAGGAACTTGTAAAAAAAATTAGAAAGCTTTTTGAGAGAAATTTCTTTTAGACAAATACCTCATGCCATATATAAAATAAGTTCAAATATACATGTGAAAGGTCATAACAATATTAAATACCACTGATGAAAATATGAAGCAAAAAACAGAGAACAGACACAAATCTATAACTGTGGGAGTCATTCCTCAATACATATTTTCAATAGATATGAGAAGGTTATTTTATAAAATACAGACTAAAATGATTCTTAAACTTCACAAATCTCTAATAGAGAAATGCACATTAAGTAGCTCATGTTTTTCCATCAATTCAACATTCACACAAGTGACAAAAAAATAAAAGTAGTCAATGTTGGAAGAAATATGGCTTGTTCTAAATATATATATATGATATATATAACACTATATATTATTAATAATATGTATATAAAATTTGGAATTATGTCAAATAATTGTTTAAATTCTCCACACTTTTAACTCAGCAGTTAAACTACTAAAAATATATCCTGAAGGTAAAAGTCCAAAGCAAAGGTCCGATATAAATAATAATCAAAGCAGAACTTTTTGTGGGAGCACAGAACTGGAAATAAATTGGTTGCATATTAATTAGAGGGTGGCTGGAGGAAAAACTATATTATGTTAATTTTTATATATTGTATAATAATAAATATTGAACACTAATTTTGAAAGGATTACTAAAAATAATCTCAAATCTGAGTAATCAAAAAATCAATGGATTGTTCAGAGAAACAGGATATGAAACACAGCTTTCTTATTACAGAAAGATAGGGCAGAATATATACTATTTATATGTAGCGATAATATCAGATATTTTGCTTAATTTTTTCATTATATATGGAAAGGTTTTAATGGGACAGTAGATGTGGATATTTCTTTATATGAAATTACTACAATATAAGTAAAAATATATTAATATGGTATTTTGACATAGTCTAAGATAATCAATTATTTCTTTTGACAGTTACTTTATCACTAGTTTGTTGCAATAAAATCTTAATTGCCTTCTTGTCTAATCTCTCTTCTCTCCAATTCATTCTTCATCTAGCTGCCAAAATGATTTTTACTAAATTTTGTTTGGTTCTTTTTTAATGAATATTTTAATATACTTTATAGTGTTCATACTATTTGTACATTATTATATACTTAACATTATAAATAAGTATTTAGGATGAATTATCAACTTTTTTTCTCAACAAACAGGACGTACATAAATCCAGTAAGTTTGAAGACTATTGTTCTATATGGCATTAGGATTGACCAATAAATGTAATATTCTTTTTCTCTAGTCCTTTCCAAATTAAAATCCTCAATTATATTTGTAATACTATAAACAAATTGACTGGGTTTTTGCCAGTCCTGGCTATATTCCAAACTGTGGTTCAGAAATCTAGGTGAGGCAGTAGTTGGAGCCCTGGACCTGGAGCCAAAAGAGTCATTTTCCTGAGTTCAAATCTGGCCTCAGAGACTTACTAGCTCTATGACCTTCAGCCAATCATTTAACTACATGCCTCAGTTCCTTTTCTGTAAAAGTTGAGAAAGGAAATGGAAAACCATTTCATACCTTTGCAAAAAAAAACTCTAAACAAGGTCACAAAGAGTCAGACACTGCTGAAAATAAATGACAACCAGAAATCCAGGAGCATCAAGGTGTCACAATAAATAGAGCACTGGACCTGAGGTCATGAAGACTCATTTTCTTGAGTTCAAACCTGTCCTCAGATGCTTGCTGTGTGATTCTGGGCAAGTCACTTAATCTAACTCTGTTTGCCTTAATTTTCTCATCTGTAAAATGAGATGGAAAAGGAAACATCAGCCACTCCAATGTCTTTGCCCCCAAATGAGATTACAAAAAGTCAGGCATGACTTTAAACAAATGAACAATAATAAAACCAGAAGTCCAAAGTCCATGTTCTGAAAATCTTACTAACTAGCTGTTCATTTCTCAAATCTACTTTTCTCTTCTGAATCCTTTATTTTTTAAATAGCTTTTTAGTTTCCAAATACAAGCAAAGATAGTTATCAACATTCATCCTTGTCAAACCTTGTGTTTCAAATTATTTTCCCTCCCTTCCCCCCAACCAATAGATGCTAAATATGTACAATTCTTTTATACACAGCTCCACATTTATCATCCTGCACAAGAAAAAAATCAGTTCAAAAAGGGAAAAAATAAGAAAAAACAAGCAAACAGACAAAAAAGGTGAAAATGCTATTTTGTGATGCACATTCAGTTCCCAAAGACCTCTCTCTGGATGCAGATGGATCGCTCCAACACAAATCTATTGGAATTGGCCTTAGTCACTTTCTTGTTGAAAAGAGTTGATCCATTAGAGTTGATCATCACTTAATCTTGTTGCTACTAGGTATAGTGTTCTCTTTGTCACTTCATTTAGCTCATTTAGCATCATTTCATATAAGTTTTTCCAGGCCTTTCTGAAATCATCCTACTGATATAGAACAATATCCCATCAGATTCATATGCCATATATTATTCAGCTATTCCCCAACTTATGAGCATCCACTCAGCATCCAGTTCCTTGCCACTACTAAATGGGCTGCTACAAACATTTTTGGACATGTGAGTCATTTTTCCCTTTTATATAGATCTTGTTGGGAAAAAGACCAGTAGAGACACTGCTGTATCCAAGGGTATGCATAATTTGATAGCCCTTTGGCCATAGTTCCAAATTGTTCTCCAGAAAGGTTGGATCAATTCACAATTCCACCAATAATGTAATAGTTTTCCAGTTTTCCCATATCCCTCCAACATTTGTCACTGTCTTTTCCTGTCATGATAATTGATCTGAGAGATGTGTAGTGGAACCTCAGAGTTGTCTTAATTTGTATTTATTAACAGTGATTATTTTTTTTTGTATGACTAGAAATGGCTTTAATTTCTTCATCTGAAAATTGTCTTTTCATATACTTTGACCATATACCAATTGGAGAATGACTTGTTGAATTCTTTACTTTTTAACAATAGTGCTGATGAAATCATAAACTGTACACCTATGATCATTCTTTTTTCTTCTACAGAACCTTGACATCCTCAGCTTTTTTTTTTTTTTCTGATAATATCCTTTCTTGATACTAAATAAATAAAAGGAGAAAATACTTGTTAGTTTTGGCCTACCTGATGAGACTTCCCATCACACTCCATATAGAAAAACCACAGCACTGAAATGTGTTTTAGTTGTCTCCCTCAATAAAAAGTTATCTAGCCTTTTCATGAAAAACTCTAATGGAGATAATGGAGTTACCCCTTGGGGTAACTCACTTTATAGTTGTTATAATTGTTAAGAAGTTTTTCAGTCTTGGAAATATGTCTACTGAAAGATAGCCATTTTCAATATTATTTATGTTTGATCAATAATGACAAAAAAGTCACTTTTTTCAGCCAGGAATTAAAAAAAAAAAAAAGAAAGAAAAGAAAAGAAAAAACAATTGCTTGTTTGTTTTTTCTCTCTCTCTGACCATTACTGGATGATCGTGCACCTGATAATATCTGTGGGTAATATCATCATTCTTTGGAGTATAAGAAGTTGCATCCTCCAGACATGGTTCAACTCCAACCCTCTACATAAAAAGCTTTATTCTTCTTTTACATTATGTTGCTTAAGTCTTAGTATAGTTTTTAATCTTTAATAGTTTAAAAATAGTAAATACTTTAAAATAAAAAGGTTATTACAGCTATTATAGCCATAAAATAGTTAGTTTAAAAACTTTAATAACTTACAATTGCATGTGGTATATAAAGGCAATGGAATGTTATTGTTCTATAGAAATGATGAACATGCTAATTTTGGAATTTTAGAGATTTATGTGAACTGATGTTGAACAAAACAAGCAGAACCAAGAATAAATTGTACGCAATAATAGCAAGATTGTGATGATCAACTATGAAAGGCTTGGTTCAGTGATCCAACACAATTCTAATAAACTTTGGATAGAAAACACGATCTGCAACCAAAAGAGAACTAAGAAGATTGAATGTAAATCAACACATGCTATGTAAACTTCATTTTTCTGTTTTATTTTTCTCTTTCATGGTTTTTCCCTTTTGTTCAGATTTTTCTCTCCCAACATGATTCATAAAGAAATGCCTATTTAAAAAGTTTATATATATACAGGAAAAAAACTATTTAAAAAACTTACAACTGGAGTAAAACATAAAACTCATCTTGTATTAAAGATCACCACATATTCATTGCCTTATTCTTCATTCACCTTATTTTTTCTGTGTTTTTCATGCCCCTTTTTTCTATCCTCTGGCCAAAGTTAAATATTTTCAACTACCTCTTTGCAATGTTCTTTTCTTTTGTATTTAATCTTTAATGCAAGTCTTCCATTTGTTTAAGGGGGTTTTTATTGTCCCTTATCATATGAAAAGTAATGATGCTTTCATGAAACACTTTTCCTTTTTCTTATATAAGGGAGACCAATTTACAGTTTGTGTTTGGCATCTATGTATTTACTATTTATAAATGAGTTTTGGGAGAGACAGAGACATTGCATACTCTTAAAGAGAGCTAAAAAATATCCTGCCTCTTTATATTTGCTAGAAGCAAGGAGTTAAAACCTTCATTGACTTTGCTTTTAGTATTCTTTTGGCTAGTATTTATGGATAACTGCTGTGATAATATGCCTGTTAGTGCCACCTAATCACTGCACTGGGACCTCAGTCAGTGGAAGCTCCTGCAAGAGGCTTAATTCAACTATGTTGATCTTTCCTTTTCACTTTTAAAGTGTTACTGTCTTGAAAATAAATACTATTTTCTTTAAGAAAGATCCAGTTATGAAAAAATATATCTAGTGATCTACCTCATTCCTTTTTGTCCAATGATTCCAAATAGCTTGACATTTTCTGGCTACAAAGATCTCAAAAAAAAAAAAAAAAAAAAAGCTTCTCTCATCAAAAAATAAAGCCAAGTTAAAAAAAAATAAACAAATTTCTTTGTTATATTCTATGTGTGTTCAACAAAAAGATTTCATTCCTTATAGGCCATTTAAGATTGGTTTTTATAAATGTATCATTTAAAATTATTTTTCTTTTACACAAGAAAAATCAGTCCATTCCTAACTTTGATTTGCTTTAACAATAACCTATTCATTAAAGAAAATGACTGATCCTAAATTCCAAGATGTCATTAGAAAACTGCCCTGAATATTGTTGAAATGGTAAATTGCAATAATTCTCAAAAAAAAATCTTACTTAGCATAAATTAATACAAATTGCTAAAATCATAAGATCTTACCTAGGTAGAATATATTTTAAAGTGTTCATTATAAGACATGAATTCCTCTTTTACATAATCATAAAAATTAATAAAATCAGTGTATTAGAATTCAATAGAAAATTAATGGAGCAAAACTTTCTTAAATTCATAATTCTACTACATATTTTCAGACACATACCTTCAATCACATGCTCTTTAAGCTACCTAAACTACAGAGCTTAAATAACCTTAAATAATTTGATTGATTATTGTTCTCATTTGCTTATTATATGATTCTCAAATGAATATCCTGTATTTTATTTGCTTTTTAAATATGTACATATTTAAGAATTAACATTAATAATATTCCATTTTTCTGTATGTCTATTATAAGAATAGAGAAAATATTGTTAGTCACATTTTTGATAATGGACACTTGCTGGTAAAGAAATTATAACTACCTCCCTGTCAGCACCCTGGACTAAAATGAGGGCAAAGAACTATCAGTTCAGAACTGATATAAAGAATAAAATGTACATTTTTCCTTCTCCCCTCCAGTTTTTAAAGAGTAGATGATATGGTGAAGGTTTGTTATATTTTAAGTTTCTTTGAAATAGACTTATATAAATCTTAGGTTTATTCAAGGACATAGCTGTGTTGCTGTGATCCCAGGGATTCAGAATATGTGATCTGTTACTGTGTATCCTCAAAAGACTCCTCTCCCTCGGATTTTCACTAGCTGTAAGTATTCTCAATATCTTTCAATTATCTGAGAATGTCTTTTAGTAGTGGGTAATTCTTTGTTGATGAAGTCTTCAGTCATTATTTCATAATATCCAATGAAATGTTATGTTATGCTCCCTGGATTTTGAAACTCTTCCTATTTTAGTTGTAGGCATGTGATTGTAAGGATTTTGCTTTGATAGTCTCCTATCATATATCTTCACAATTCCATTTTTAAGTAATAGAGAAACAATCTTTTAGGAAACCACCTTTCAAAACACAATCTTGAATTTTCATAGAGTCAAAGGTTTAAGGCTAGGAAAAATAATCTTAGTCTACCCTCCTACCACTACCATTTTACACATTAAGAAACTAAAGCCCTGAGAAAGACATTTATCCAACTGAAGTTACTTTCTATAGTATCTATTCTGCCTACCAATTATTTAGGATTAAATTATAAGTGTTGCTAAAATTTGACATTTGACATTTGTTTAAATACATTTTCCAATTAGATCATAAACTCATTAAATTCAATAATAAAGTAAAAGATTATTGAGTAATACCAACTATGTGATGCCCTAAACAAGTAGTCAATAAATATTTCTTAATTATAAAAACAAATAGATTTTGCTTCTTTAGTCACCTCACCCTCCTGATTCTATTTTCAGTAAAAATTCAATTGTTTCTCTAATTGTGATGAAATTTGTAATGGGGTAATAGGTAATTTTTTTTAGAGTTTGATGCATCTTTGAGAAACTAATAATTAATTTTTACTGATTTCATTTATCAGATAGATTATACTCATTAAAATTCAAGAATTAAATATATTAATAAAGAAAATCAATCATTTATATCATCTTTGGCCAATTTTAAAATAATTCAATGTGAAATTATCAACAATTTCATAAAATATATCAAAGGTAAAAAAAAAAACAAGTTTTTAAACTTATAAATAAGTATTGAAAAGAAATATATAAATAATGTGCTATGTAAGAGTCAAGATATCATTAGAATAAAATTGAATTTTGACTTAAATTAGTATAATAATGACAATAAGAAAATTTCTTATATATTTTGTAATACCAAAATAGTTCAACTATAGTAAAAATATAAAAGTTCCTAAAGCAAAAGAGAAAACACTGAAATTAGTAGTGAAGAGCCTGCATTATGATAAGATCAGTCATCTTCTCTGTGCACATATTCAAGATAAAATATAAAAACTGGCATATTCAATGACTACCACCCACCTATAGTGATTCACATGATACAAATACTATATAAAGGAATCTAGAATCACACTACTAAGGATGTTGATGTCTTCAGCAAGAAACTGAAGTCCTATTCAGTGGCACATACTGCATTTTCATTGCTGTTATCAATTCAAAAATAAGGATTTAGAAGAAAGGAAGATTTTGAGATTATAAACAGCTGGTTAAAAAGATGGCATCAGAGAATGTTTTAGATTTTTTTCAACTAAGATGAGTTTTTCAAAATGTATTCACAGTTTTTTTCAGTTGCTTTTAAAAAAAGAAAAAGGAATGAGGAGGTTAGAATACTATGTAAATCTGCAAAACCAAACATATCACATAACTATTAAAAAAAAAAAAAAAGAAAATAATAGAGATACCAAGAAATTGACAGGTGGCAATATTCAAAAAATAAAGTAATAATAAAAGAGCCTCAGATGTTTACTCACAAATATGCAAAAAAATGAATAACAATCATGATGAACTAAGACACTTAACATAAAAAGATCATGTGATCTGCTAAAGAACACTGAGAGTTAGTGGGATAGGATCTCTGGAAGTATAACTTGTCTTTTGTAAAAAGTCTCATGGGATAGGGACTCCAGAGGTGAAGCTAATAGCAAGATAGAGAAAGTATTCAGCTGAGCTCTCCCAGTACTCCCCCTCTGAAGTATTTTAAAGGAATGCCTCAAATCAGATTCTGGAAGGGCAGAATCAACAAAAGGTCAGACATTCTTCAAGTGGAAGAAAACTTAGGAGGTCAAAAAGAGAGATCTGTGACATGGAGTTGGAAGTTGGCCCCAGAGCCCATGTGGATGAAATGCCAATGGTGAAGTCAAATGATGATGACAGAAGTACCTGGTTTCAGAAGCTCTCTATCAGAAAGGGCAAGAGAAACTGAAAAAAAAAAAATGTCAGAAAGAAATTACATGAGACCTCTGTGCTAGAATGGGATGTAGGATCAGACACTTTGGCAACTCCATTGCCTATATTCACTTCTAGGTCATAGTACAAGGACAGAAAGGAACACTTTTAGTCAAAAGAGTAAAGAAACTATGAGGAGCAGCATGACTTTTAGTCAAAAAGGAACAGGGACCTTGAAGAACAGCATCACTTTTGATTTTAAGAGATCAGGGACCCTTAGGAATAGTATCATTTCCATTCCTAAGGGAACAATAGCACTTTTAAAGAACAATATTTATTGCAATCCCAAGTAATCAGAAGTTTTATTTTCTGGGTAAAGACCTGTGTATACATCAGGAGATCAGTGATCACAACTCTCATCAGATCATATTACCTTGGAAGCACTGAAAAACTTTCCAAGCCAGAGAACTAGCTCTGAAAACATCTGTGTGAAAAAGCCTACAGCTTGAATCAGTATCTCTCCCCAAACCTGTACCAGGTAGATAGCACAAATTTAAAACAAAGTTCAAAATCAAAAAATAATGTGGAAAATGAGCAAAAAAAAAAAATGTGACCATTAAAAGCCATTATGATGCTGGCAGAAGATCAAAATATAAACTTAGAAGAAGATGGACACAAGCTCAACAAGAATTCCTAGAACATCTGAAAAATGAGTTTCAAAATCAATTAAAATTGGTAGAAAGTAAAAAGTCAAAGGGAAAGAAGAAAATGTAAAAATATCTCATTGGAAAAGCAACTGACCTGGAAAACTGCCTGAAAGCCAAAATAAAACAAAACAAAACAAACAAAAAAAAAGAGTCTAGATATCATATTTCAAGAAATTATCTAGGAAAACTGTCCTGATATCCTAACAAGAAAAGAGTTAAATAGAATTTGAAAAAATTCACTGATCACCACCTGAAAAAGATCCACTCTCAGGAATATTAAAGCCAAGGTCCAGAGCTCCAAGGTCAAGGAAAACTATTGTTAGTAGCCAGAAAGAAACAATCCAAATATCATGGAGTCATAGCCAGGATTATATAACATTTAGCAGCCATCATGTTAAAAGAGTGGGGGGGTTGGTGTATTCCATATAATGCCAGAGAGCAAAAAGTCATGAATTATAGTCAAGATTAATCCACCCAGTAAGACTAAGTATAAACTTTTAAAGTAAAAAATGAATATTTTTTGAAAAAGATGCCTTTTAGGCATTCTTGATTAAAAGACCAGAGTTAAATAGATAATTTGACTTCTAAATATGACACTCAGGAGGAGCATAAGAAGATAAACATGAAAAAGCTATAATAAGGGATTCAATAATGTTAAAGTGTTTACCTTTCTATGTGAGTGTGTGTGTGTGTATGTATATATATATATAATATATATATATAATTTCTAAGATTCATCATTAAGACTTCAAGATAGAGTTTAAATAGAAACAGGTGTGAGAGTGAGTTGATAATGTTGGAATTATGAAAAAAGAAATGTATAGGTGAGAAAAAGGCATGTCTTGGGAGAAAGGAAAGGATAGAAAAAGAATGAAGAATATTATCTCAAATAAAAAGAGATGTGCAAAGAAGAGCTTTTATAATAGAAAAAGAAATGGTGCATGGAACAATGCTTGAACATCCTTTATATCTAAATCAGTTAAAAGAGGGAAAATATATATATATATATATACATATATATATATATATATATATACACACTCAACTATACATAGAAATCTATCTTACCCAACATGGAAGAGAAGGGAATAATAGAAAAGGGAAGGGAGAAGACTGATAAAAAAAAATCAGATAAAATATAATAATCAGAAGCAAAACAGACTTTAGAGAATAAAATAAAAAGAGAGACAAGGATAAACAAAAAGGATAGGATGGAGAAAAGAACAGTTAATTATCATTGTGAATGTGAACTGGATGAATTCACTCATAAAACAGAAGATATTAGAAGGCTTAGAAACCAGAATAAAAAATATGCTACTTACAAGAAATACACTGGAAGCAGAAAGTCCAAAATAGAGTTTAAATAATGTGCTAGAACAGAATCTATTATGATTCACCTGAAGTAAAAAATAAAATAAAAAGTGGAGCAAGCATAATCTCAAATCTACCAAAGCAAAAAGAGACCTAATTTAAAAGTATAGCAGAGAAACTATATTTTACTAAAGGGCATCACAGACAACTAAATAATATCAATACAGTACCAAATGACTCTCCAGATTTTTATAGGAAAAGTTAAATGAATTGTTTGAAGAAAAAAAACAGTAATACTATACTAATGAAGACCATCAGTTTTCCTTCTCAAAGGTAGATAACTTAAACTACAAAATTAAGAAAGGAGTTAAGCAATGCATTCTTAGACAAGTAACATATGATAGACCTCTGGGGAAAAGTGAATGAGAATATAAAGGTATATACATTTTTCTCAGCTATAGATATATAATAGGGCATAAAATCTTCACAAACAAATGCAAAAAAAGCAGAGCTATTAAGTGATTATCATTTAATACAATAAAATTATATTCAGCAAAAGGATGTGAAGGTACAGATTAAAAGTTAATTAGAAACTAAATAATCTAATCCTAAAGAATGAGTGGGTCAAGGAACAAATCATACAATCAAAAATTTTGTTAAAGAAAATAAAGAGACAACATACCAAATTTGGGGAATGAAGACTAAGTAGTACTTAGAGAACTCTAGAAATCAACAACAAAAAAACTACTTGAAACAATTAAAGTCATGTTACATGATTGTGATAGAAAAATATTGTGCTATAAAAATGATGAGAAGGACACCTTCAGAAGAATTAGGGAAGACTTATATGAATCCATGCACAATGAAATGAGAACCAGAAGGAATTATATATAGTAACAGCAATATTGTATGGATTATCAACTAGATAATACTCAGCTACTCTGATCAATAAATTTATACAAGGCAATTCTAAAGGACTCATGATAAAAAATGCTATACCCCTCCAGAAAGAAAACATATAAAGTCCCAATGCAGATTGAAGCATACTTTTTAAAAAATCTTTATTTTTTTTTCTGTTTTATTTTGCAATATGTTTAATATGGAAATATATACTGTTATGAGGAAACCAAGGAAGAAAATAGGTGAAGCAAGAAAGAAATCATTTGAGAGAAGATCAACAGACCCAGAAATAGACATATTAACTCTGAGGGAGATGTCTTTCAAAATAACTAGGCAAAAAATAAAATATTCCAGGAAAAGATCAAATATTTCAATCTTGGAAAAATCATGGAAAATAAAAAAGATGCAGAAATGAGAAAGAGAAAATATTCTTCTGATTTTTCAAAAGAAAAATAAAAGGAAAGAGAATGTGTTTTATGAACTGCAAGTTGGCATTTTGACTTTGACTTCTGGAAAAATTGTAGAATGCAAAAGCAAAGGAATGATTAATGAAGATACTTAGGAGGGAAAAGTAATTATCAGAAAAGATCAGCATGGCAGTGTGGATTTAAGAGTAGGTCATGCCAAACTAACCTCATTTTCTTCTATATTTTGTTGCTAAAGTAATAGACCAGGGAAGTTATAATAGCTAATGATATAGGTAATGTCAATTAGTAGACAAAAGATTGGATTCATACAACAATCCTGAGAGGTAAGGACTATTATTATCTAATATTTTACAAATGAAGAAATAGTGGATGAGTGGCTAAGGAACTGAGTGATTTAGCCAAAGTCAAACAACTAATAAGTATCTAAAGAGGAACTGAAACCCAGGTCTGCTTTTCAGTATGTTCTATATGTATCAGGGGTGAAACCAAAATGGCAGAACAGGAATAAGTACTTAGATTTCTCACTACTATCTTCTTCATATGAAGAAAACAATAAATAAAATAAACACTAGTGGAGAAATGGGAACGGAAGGTTAAGGGAAATTATTACACATAATCAAACTAGAAGTCTATGCAAACAATGAAGAAGGGGGAGAAGTACAACTGACCCATTCTCAGCATGACTGGTTAAAGGAAAGAATATACAAATGTAGTTGAGACAGAAATCTATTCCTTTTAATATAGAAATAAAAGGGGAATAGACAATACAGAATAGGGGGAAGAGCTAATGACAAAGAGTATAAATTGAGGAATGGGTTCCATTTAAGAAAAACAAATACTAAATGTATACCATACAAAAAAATTTGTAGATCTTTTTGAAATGGAGAAGAATTATAATTTGAAGAGTTTCCATCAATTAGAGAATGACTACATAAATTATAACATATGATGAAATATCATTATGCTTTAAGATACTATAAAAAGAATAGTTTCAGAGAAATTTGGATTGATATGTATGAATTGATTCATAGTGAAGTGAATAGAATTAGGAAAATATGACATCATAATTACAAACAGGGTTAGTGATCCTGATCTCAGAAAAAGCAAAAATGACGATAGATCTAATTAAAAGAAATAAGGAAAGTACATCTTGCTAAAAGGTACCATAGACAGTGAAGTAATTTCAGTACTAAACATATAAGTACCAAGTGATATTCATTCAAATTTCTAGAGAAGTTAAGAGAGCTACAAAAAGAATTAGACAGCAAAACTATACTAGAGCTCAATCTTGCTCTCTAAGAAGCAGATAAATCAAACCATAAAATAAATAAGAAAGAAGTTAAGGAGGTAAATAGAATTCTAGAAGTTATGTATGATAGACCTTTGGGAAAAAAATTAAATGGAGACAGAATGGAATATACTTTTTTCTCAGCAGTATATGGAACCTATATAAAAACTTACCATATATTGGATATAAAAATGCCAAAATCTAAAGCAAAAAGGCAAAAATTATAAATATATCTTTTTCAGATCATGAAACAATAAAAACAACATTATTAAAAGGTCAGGGGAAAATAATGCCAAAAATTAATTGGAAACTAAATAATATAATCCTAAAGAATGAATGGGTAAAATAACAAATCATAGACAAAATCAATAATTTCATCCAAGAGAATGACAATAATGACACAACATATCAAAATTTATGAGATGTAGCCAAAGCAGTTCTTATGGGAAGTTTTATATCTCTGGATGCTTACTTGCATAAAATAGAGAAAGAGAAGATCAATGAATTGGGCATGCAATTTAAAAAGCTAAAAAAAAAAAAAAAAAAAAAATTAATACTCAATTAAATGCCAAAACTGAAATTCTTAAAAGGACCTGATTTCAAATATGGCCTCAGACACTTAACACTTCCTGACTATGTGTGGGCAAATCACTTAACCTCAGTTGCCTCAGGGGAAAATAAGAATTTTTTGCTTTGGCAATAAGAGAAGAAAAAGCAATTAAAGGAATTAAAGCAGGTAATGAGGAAACAAAAGTATCACTCTTTGCTGATGATATGATGATATACTTAAAGAATCCTAGATTGTTGTGAGCTTTTTCTTCTCAAAACAGAGCCAGGTGATAAAAGTTCAGATCTTTTATTATCCCAATATAGCCCGGTTAGCTTAGAGGCCTATCTCTCTGCTTGGTTCCAAGAGCTCTCTCCAAATGTCACCAAATCCAAAGGTCTGGTCCTTCAGCCTCTGCCTCAGTTTTCTTCAGCCTCCAGCCAGCTCCAACTCTTCATGTCATTCCGCTGAAATCTCGACTTGTAGCATCTTCCTCTCTGAAGAACACTTCTGCCACCAGCCAGCCAGTGGAAAATATTCTGCCTTGCCTCGGAGAGAGGGCTTCTGGCGTAACTCTACTGAAATCTGACCGAGAGCTTCTGTCTGTTTCTTTTATCCAAGAGGGAGGAATTGTGGGATACGAGAGAGAGGGATTATGGGTTTTCTCCCATAGTGCTCTCTGGCCCAACGAGCTTCAAGGGAGGTGTGAACTCATTGAACTTAGTTCTACTTAGTACCTTGTTTCAGGTTCTGCCCAAAACATCTTCTTGTAAGATTAGATCAACTCTAATTACTTAGCAGTTAGTAAGGATTCCAACATCTCCCCCTTTCTTTTGTTTTAAAATATAGGGGGTTTCTGAGGGGGTACACATAAATCCATCAATATGGGCCAGAACTTTGTAACAGATATACATGGTATACATAAATCCATCAATATGGGAGGCATTATACATAATTTACAAAAGCACACAGCAATATAACACAGGCTAACCCTTTTTCAAATCTTTAATTTTTTCCAAATTAAAAGGAGTGTATCTTCTCCCTTTCTGACCTGAGGAGTTGAGCTCTTCAATCACAGGATATACATTTATAAAATCAGATATATCTTCTCCTTCATTTTTTGCTTTAATTAATGCTTTTTCTAATCTTGTCAAATTCTGCTTTACAGGAGAAGCTGACTGTGTTTCTGTCTCTCTCCCTCCCCCTTGTTCCACCCATGAAGGGTTAATTGCGGGGGGAGGGTCATGAGGTGTAGAATCACCTAATTCCTCCTGCTGTGAAGTATCATACTCAGAATTGTAATTAACTCCATTCTCATCTGATTTGTCCTCCTTTTCACCTAGTAAAGTTGGCAATTCTTCCTCCTGTACTTTCCTTTTCATCATTCTATCACTTAAATAACTTCTTATAGCCAATTGTATTACATTATATGTATTAATTATTGAGTTAGGCCCATTTTTATCATAGAATTGACAAAGATCCTCTCCAACCAATTTCCATTCATTTAGATCTAATTCCTTATCAAGAGAGAAACAAGGACATATGTCCTTTACAGTTTGTAAAAGTTCAGTGATTTGCTGTAAACTTATAATTAAACCTTGGCTTTCCATAATTTTGACAATGCTCTCTAAACATTTTCTTTGAACAGAAACAGGCTGTTTTCTAAATATCTGTCCCATCTTAGATGAAATTCTACTATAATGCTTTTAACAAAATTTCTTTGTCGTACTCACTCTAATTTCTGGGTTGAAGAGTCTTTTCCACTGGATCAGGATCAGAGGCTTTTCCACTTGAATCAGGATCGGAGCTTTTCCACTTGAATCAGGATCGGAGCTTTTCCACTTGAATCAGGATCGGAGCTTTTCCACTGAAATCCACTGAGGGGGGTCTGTTTGCCCCACGTTGGGCGCCAAAATGTTGTGAGCTTTTTCTTCTCAAAACAGAGCCAGGTTGTTGGAATCCTTACTAACTGTTAACGAATTAGAGTTGATCTAATCTTACAAGAAGATGTTTTGGGCAGAACCTGAAACAAGGTACTAAGTAGAACTAAGTTCAATGAGTTCACACCTCCCTTGAAGCTCGTTGGGCCAGAGAGCACTATGGGAGAAAACCCATAATCCCTCTCTCTCGTATCCCATAATTCCTCCCTCTTGGATAAAAGAAACAGACAGAAGCTCTCGGTCAGATTTCAGTAGAGTTACGCCAGAAGCCCTCTCTCCGAGGCAAGGCAGAATATTTTCCACTTGGCTGGCTGGTGGCAGAAGTGTTCTTCGGAGAGAGGAAGACTCTACAAGTCGAGATTTCACCGGAATGACATGAAGAGTTGGAGCTGGCTGGAGGCTGAAGAAGGCAGAGGCAGAGGCTGAAGGACCAGACCTTTGGATTTGGTGACATTCGGAGAGAGCTCTTGGAACCAAGCAGAGAGATAGGCCTCTAAGCTAACCGGGCTACATTGGGATAATAAAAGATCTGAACTTTTATCACCTGGCTGTATTTTGAGAAGAAAAAGCTCACCAACATTTTGGCGCCCAACGTGGGGCAAACAGACCCCTCCGTGGATTTCAGTGGAAAAGCTACGATCCTGATTCAAGTGGAAAAGCCTCTGATCCTGATCCAGTGGAAACTCTTCAACCCAGAAATTAGGGTGAGTGCAATAAAGAAATTTTGCTAAAAGAGTTAAAGTAGAATTTCAGCTAAGATGGGACAGATATTTAGAAAACAGCCTGTTTCTGTTCAAGGAAAATGTTTAGAGAGCATTGTCAAAATTTTGGAAAGCCAAGGTTTAATTATAAGTTTACAGCAAATCACTGAATTTTTACAAACTGTAAAGGAAATATGTCCTTGTTTCTCTCTTGATAAGGAATTAGATCTAAATGAATGGAAATTGGTTGGAGAGGATCTTTGTCAATTCTATGATAAAAATGGGCCTAACTCAATAATTAATACATATAATGTAATACAATTGGCTATAAGAAGTTATTTAAGTGATAGAATGATGAAAAGGAAAGTACAGGAGGAAGAAGTACCAACTTTACTAGGTGAAAAGGAGGATGAATCAGATAAGAATGGAGTTAATTACAATTCTGAGTATGATACTTTACAGCAGGAGGAATTAGGTGATTCCACATCTCATGACCCTCCCCCCACAATTAACCCTTCATGGGTGGAACAAGGGGGAGGGAGAGAGACAGAAACACAGTCAGCTTCTCCTGTAAAGCAGAATTTAACAAGATTAGAAAAAGCATTAATTAAAGCAAAAAATGAAGGAGATCCTGTGATTGAAGAGCTCAACTCCTCAGGTCAAAAAGAGAGAAAATACACTCCTTTTAATTTGGGAAAAATTAAAGATTTGAAAAAGGGTTGCACTCTTTATGGGGCTACATCATCTTATGTGAAGATGTTACTGGATAATTTGTCTTATGAAATCCTAACCCCAAATGACTGGAAATCCATAGTGGAAACTTGTCTAGAACCGGGACAAAATTTATTGTGGCTTTCGGAGTTTCATGAATTATGTAGGATTCAAGCCCAACACAATAGGCAAACAGGAGCTATTGTACAAGTTGCTTTTGACCAACTAGCTGGTGAAGGTCAGTATGCAGAGAGCTCAGAACAGATTTATTATCCCATAACAGTATATGAGCAAATTTCTAAGGCTGCAATAAAAGCTTGGAATTCTCTCCCTGGACAGAAAGATGGAAATAATGCTTTCACAAAAATAGAGCAAGGTCCCAATGAACCTTTTGCAGATTTTGTGGGACGTTTACAAACAGCTGTAATAAGAACCATTGGAGATAATGCTGCCACAGAAATAATGACTAGACATTTGGCTAAGGAAAATGCCAATGAGATTTGCAAGAGAATTCTATGGGGGCTAGGCAAAAATGCTCCTTTAGAAGAAATCATAAGATGCTGTGCCACAGTGGGCACAAATGCTTATTATGCCCAGACTATGATGAACATGGAAAGACAAGGTCCTTCTTGGCAGAGGAATTCTAGAGAAACTCGTCGATGTTTTCAGTGCAGAAAAATTGGACATTTGAGAGCTCATTGTAGATATGGAGATAGAGTGAGAAGACAGGGTGAGAGAAAACCCAAAACCCCATGTCCAAAATGTAACCGAGGCTTTCACTGGGCTTCTAAATGTATATTGACCCAGAAGAATGAGAGGCAAGGCCCAGCTCTAAAGTATCAATCAAAGGACAGGTGGGGCATGATAGCAGCTGAGGTTACACCCAGAGAGACTTTAGAAATTCAGAACTCTGATGTCATCAACCAACAGAAAAGCAATCAGGATTACAGTTGGGGAGAATACAGGCCTTTTAAGACAACAAGACAATATCCAATGCAAACAACTCCAATGTAATTACCAGATGATGAGAAGAAATCCCAAATTTGGTAAATAGAAGGGAATTAGGTTAATTGCTTGGGGAAGAGGATCTGCTTATATTTCCACAGGTGGAAAAGGCTAACAATGAGACTGTCAAAAGAACTTTAAAATCTTCAGCTTTCAGTTCCTGAAAAACCAGCAAGAATCACTGGATTCCCTGAGATGAAAAATTGTTGATGAGACCTTTTGCAGTACTTCAGAGCTTACAGGAATTATTAGATTCCTGGCACATGAACTAATGGACAATGGAATCCTATTGGACTGTTTCTAGGACTTATGGACATGTGTAAATTTTCAGGATGATTCATGTTATTTGTTACATTACTACTAGCCTGTGTTATATTGCTATGTGCTTATGTAAATTATGTATAATGCCTCCCATATTGATGGATTTATGTATACCATGTATATCTGTTACAAAGTTCTGGCCCATATTGATGGATTTATGTGTACCCCCTCAGAAACCCCCTATGTTTTAAAACAAAAGAAAGGGGGAGATGTTGGAATCCTTACTAACTGTTAACGAATTAGAGTTGATCTAATCTTACAAGAAGATGTTTTGGGCAGAACCTGAAACAAGGTACTAAGTAGAACTAAGTTCAATGAGTTCACACCTCCCTTGAAGCTCGTTGGGCCAGAGAGCACTATGGGAGAAAACCCATAATCCCTCTCTCTCGTATCCCACAATTCCTCCCTCTTGGATAAAAGAAACAGACAGAAGCTCTCGGTCAGATTTCAGTAGAGTTACGCCAGAAGCCCTCTCTCCGAGGCAAGGCAGAATATTTTCCACTTGGCTGGCTGGTGGCAGAAGTGTTCTTCGGAGAGAGGAAGACTCTACAAGTCGAGATTTCACCGGAATGACATGAAGAGTTGGAGCTGGCTGGAGGCTGAAGAAGGCAGAGGCAGAGGCTGAAGGACCAGACCTTTGGATTTGGTGACATTCGGAGAGAGCTCTTGGAACCAAGCAGAGAGATAGGCCTCTAAGCTAACCGGGCTATATTGGGATAATAAAAGATCTGAACTTTTATCACCTGGCTGAGTTTTGAGAAGAAAAAGATCACCACACCAGGTGATAAAAGTTCAGATCTTTTATTATCCCAATATAGCCCGGTTAGCTTAGAGGCCTATCTCTCTGCTTGGTTCCAAGAGCTCTCTCCGAATGTCACCAAATCCAAAGGTCTGGTCCTTCAGCCTCTGCCTCAGTTTTCTTCAGCCTCCAGCCAGCTCCAACTCTTCATGTCATTCCGCTGAAATCTCGACTTGTAGCATCTTCCTCTCTGAAGAACACTTCTGCCACCAGCCAGCCAAGTGGAAAATATTCTGCCTTGCCTCGGAGAGAGGGCTTCTGGCGTAACTCTACTGAAATCTGACCGAGAGCTTCTGTCTGTTTCTTTTATCCAAGAGGGAGGAATTGTGGGATACGAGAGAGAGGGATTATGGGTTTTCTCCCATAGTGCTCTCTGGCCCAACGAGCTTCAAGGGAGGTGTGAACTCATTGAACTTAGTTCTACTTAGTACCTTGTTTCAGGTTCTGCCCAAAACATCTTCTTGTAAGATTAGATCAACTCTAATTACTTAGCAGTTAGTAAGGATTCCAACACTAGATAATAAAATAAAAAATTATTAGAAACCATAGACAACTTTAGCAAAGTTTCAGTATCCAAAATAAATCCACATAAGTCATCAGTGTTTTTATATATTACCAACAAAGTCCAGCAGCAAGAGATACAAAGATAAATTCCATTTAAGAGAATTGTAGATAACATAAAATATTTGGGAGTGTATCTGTCAAGACAAAGTCAGTAACTATATGAATAGAATTACAAAATACTTTCCACATAAATAGTCAGATCTAATCAATTGGAAAAATACCAAGTGCTCATGGGTAGACCCCATGAATATAATAAAAATGACAGTACAACCTAAGTTAATCTACTTATTCAGTACCATCGCAATTAAATTCCCAAGAAATTACTTTAGATAACTAAAAAAAAATAATAACAAAGTTCATCTGGAAGAATAAAAGGTCAAGAATTTCAAGGGAATTAATGAAAAAATACAAATGAAAGTGCCCTAGCTGTACCAGACCTAAAATTGTATTATAAAGTGGCAGTCATCAAAACCATTTGGTACTGGCTAAGAAATAGGTTGCTGATCAGTGGAACAGGTTACGAGAAAATAGTGACTATAATAATCTAACATTCGACAAACCCAAAGATCCCAGCTTTTGGCATAAGAACTTACTAGTTGACAAAAACTGCAGAGAAAATTGAAAATTAGTATGGCACAAAGAAGTCATTGACCACACCTAACACCCTATACCAAAATAAAATAATGTTAAAATGGTTCATGATTTAGACATAAAGAGTAATATTATAAGCAAATTAGAAGACTAAAAGATAATTTACCTCTCAGATTTGTAAAGTAAGGAGTTTGTGGCCAAAGAACTGGAGTACATTTTTTAATCCAAATGGATACTTTTTATTATATTAAGTTAAAAAGTTTTTGTTCAAACAAAATCAATACAGACTAGCTTAGAAGGGAAACAATAAACTGAAAAAAATAAATGTTCAAGTAATATGATAAAGGCCCTCATTTCTAAAATTCTGAAATTGAGAACTCACTCAAATTTATGAGAATTCATGCCATTCTCCAATTGTTGAATGGTCAAAGGATATAAACAGACAATTTTCAGATAAAAAATGTAAAACCATTTCTAGTTATATGAAAAGGTGTCCTCAATCACTATTGATCAAAGAAATGCAAATTGAGAGAACTCTAAAGCATTGCTATGTGTTGTTTTTCTTCTTTAAAATAATGGTTCTCTCTGGGAGCAGGTTTCTCGGGGAGGTTTTCTGGAGGCAGCCTTAGTTTCAGTTGAAAGTAAATAATCACCCAAATACAGCCAGCTGATAAAAGTTCAGATCTTTTATTGCTTCCTCCAAAATAGCCAGGTTAGCTTAGAGGCCTATCTCTCTGCTTGGTTCCAAGAGCTCCCTCCCAATGTCTGCAAATCCAAAGGTTTGTCCTTCAGCCTCCAGCCAGCCAGGTGGAAAATGGAATGAATCTCTCTTGCCTCCTTCACTTGGGGCTCGGCTAGCTTTCTGGAGAGCCTTTCAGACCAGCTTGGTCTCAGTGGGGGAAGTGCAGGAGCCCAGCCACCACAGTGGTGTGAGATGAAGTGAATCTGGTTGCCCTTCTGAGGGAGGGCTTGTGGACTTCTGTATCTCCCAGAGTGTTCCTGGCTCTCAATCTCCCAGAGTGCTCCTCTCCAATGCCTGACAATGTTAAAGCTTTAAGAGCTTCAATATATATGATCTCCCAAAGGTTGATTCCTCCAGAGGGAGGGATTAAGGGAGGTGTGAATTCGGATATCTCATACTAAACCCTGAAATCTCCCAAATGTGTGAACTCCAATGAGTACTTAAATACTTCTTGCTTATATGAGCTCTCTAAAGGTGTGAACACAAGCATTGTATCAATTCCATTGATTTAACACTAGGATTCTAACATCTCCCTTGAGTTATCACCTTGTTTCAAGTTGAGTTAACACTAGGATTCCAACATCACTACATACCTCTCATTGGTTAAGATGACAGGAAAAGATAATGACAGATGTTGGACAGGATGTGGGAAAACTGGGACAATACATTGTTGATGGAGTTGTTAATCAACTATTCTGAAGAGCAATTTGGAACTATGTCCAAAGGGCTATCAAACTGTGCATACTCTTTGATCCAGCTGTATTTCTACTGGACTTGTATCCCAAAAAAATCATAAAAGAGGGAAAGAGACCCACATGTGCAAAAATGTAAATTTTTTTGTAGTGGCAAATAACTAGAAACTGAATGAATGACTGTCAGTTGGAGAATGGCTGAATAAATTACAGTATATGATTGTTATGGAATATTAGTGTTCTATAAGAAATGTATCAGCAGGATGATTTCAGAGAGGTCTTGAGAGACTTACATAAACTCATGCTAAGTGAAGTAAGCAGAACCAGCAGATCATTATACACAGCAACAGCAAGATTATATGATGATCAATTCTAATGGATATGACTCTTATCAATAATGAAATGATTCAAGCTAATTCCAATGGTCTTGTGTTGAAGAGAGTCATTTGCACAGAGAGAGGACTATGGGAACTAAGTGTTGATCACAACATAGTATTTTCACTCTTTTGTGGTTCCTTGTTTGCATTTTGTTTTATTTCTTTTTTTTTTCCTTTTTGAACAAATTCTTGTGCAGCATGATATTTGTGGAAATATGTATAAAAGAATTACACATGTTTAACAAATATTGGGATACAATTGGCTATAAGAAGTTATTTAAGTGATAGAATGATGAAAAGGAAAGTACAGGAGGAAGAAGTACCAACTTTACTAGGTGAAAAGGAGGATGAATCAGATAAGAATGGAGTTAATTACAATTCTGAGTATGATACTTTACAGCAGGAGGAATTAGGTGATTCCACATCTCATGACCCTCCCCCCACAATTAACCCTTCATGGGTGGAACAAGGGGGAGGGAGAGAGACAGAAACACAGTCAGCTTCTCCTGTAAAGCAGAATTTAACAAGATTAGAAAAAGCATTAATTAAAGCAAAAAATGAAGGAGATCCTGTGATTGAAGAGCTCAACTCCTCAGGTCAAAAAGAGAGAAAATACACTCCTTTTAATTTGGGAAAAATTAAAGATTTGAAAAAGGGTTGCACTCTTTATGGGGCTACATCATCTTATGTGAAGATGTTACTGGATAATTTGTCTTATGAAATCCTAACCCCAAATGACTGGAAATCCATAGTGGAAACTTGTCTAGAACCGGGACAAAATTTATTGTGGCTTTCGGAGTTTCATGAATTATGTAGGATTCAAGCCCAACACAATAGGCAAACAGGAGCTATTGTACAAGTTGCTTTTGACCAACTAGCTGGTGAAGGTCAGTATGCAGAGAGCTCAGAACAGATTTATTATCCCATAACAGTATATGAGCAAATTTCTAAGGCTGCAATAAAAGCTTGGAATTCTCTCCCTGGACAGAAAGATGGAAATAATGCTTTCACAAAAATAGAGCAAGGTCCCAATGAACCTTTTGCAGATTTTGTGGGACGTTTACAAACAGCTGTAATAAGAACCATTGGAGATAATGCTGCCACAGAAATAATGACTAGACATTTGGCTAAGGAAAATGCCAATGAGATTTGCAAGAGAATTCTATGGGGGCTAGGCAAAAATGCTCCTTTAGAAGAAATCATAAGATGCTGTGCCACAGTGGGCACAAATGCTTATTATGCCCAGACTATGATGAACATGGAAAGACAAGGTCCTTCTTGGCAGAGGAATTCTAGAGAAACTCGTCGATGTTTTCAGTGCAGAAAAATTGGACATTTGAGAGCTCATTGTAGATATGGAGATAGAGTGAGAAGACAGGGTGAGAGAAAACCCAAAACCCCATGTCCAAAATGTAACCGAGGCTTTCACTGGGCTTCTAAATGTATATTGACCCAGAAGAATGAGAGGCAAGGCCCAGCTCTAAAGTATCAATCAAAGGACAGGTGGGGCATGATAGCAGCTGAGGTTACACCCAGAGAGACTTTAGAAATTCAGAACTCTGATGTCATCAACCAACAGAAAAGCAATCAGGATTACAGTTGGGGAGAATACAGGCCTTTTAAGACAACAAGACAATATCCAATGCAAACAACTCCAATGTAATTACCAGATGATGAGAAGAAATCCCAAATTTGGTAAATAGAAGGGAATTAGGTTAATTGCTTGGGAAGAGGATCTGCTTATATTTCCACAGGTGGAAAAGGCTAACAATGAGACTGTCAAAAGAACTTTAAAATCTTCAGCTTTCAGTTCCTGAAAAACCAGCAAGAATCACTGGATTCCCTGAGATGAAAAATTGTTGATGAGACCTTTTGCAGTACTTCAGAGCTTACAGGAATTATTAGATTCCTGGCACATGAACTAATGGACAATGGAATCCTATTGGACTGTTTCTAGGACTTATGGACATGTGTAAATTTTCAGGATGATTCATGTTATTTGTTACATTACTACTAGCCTGTGTTATATTGCTATGTGCTTATGTAAATTATGTATAATGCCTCCCATATTGATGGATTTATGTATACCATGTATATCTGTTACAAAGTTCTGGCCCATATTGATGGATTTATGTGTACCCCCTCAGAAACCCCCTATGTTTTAAAACAAAAGAAAGGGGGAGATGTTGGAATCCTTACTAACTGTTAACGAATTAGAGTTGATCTAATCTTACAAGAAGATGTTTTGGGCAGAACCTGAAACAAGGTACTAAGTAGAACTAAGTTCAATGAGTTCACACCTCCCTTGAAGCTCGTTGGGCCAGAGAGCACTATGGGAGAAAACCCATAATCCCTCTCTCTCGTATCCCACAATTCCTCCCTCTTGGATAAAAGAAACAGACAGAAGCTCTCGGTCAGATTTCAGTAGAGTTACGCCAGAAGCCCTCTCTCCGAGGCAAGGCAGAATATTTTCCACTTGGCTGGCTGGTGGCAGAAGTGTTCTTCGGAGAGAGGAAGACTCTACAAGTCGAGATTTCACCGGAATGACATGAAGAGTTGGAGCTGGCTGGAGGCTGAAGAAGGCAGAGGCAGAGGCTGAAGGACCAGACCTTTGGATTTGGTGACATTCGGAGAGAGCTCTTGGAACCAAGCAGAGAGATAGGCCTCTAAGCTAACCGGCTATATTGGGATAATAAAAGATCTGAACTTTTATCACCTGGCTGAGTTTTGAGAAGAAAAAGATCACCACACCAGGTGATAAAAGTTCAGATCTTTTATTATCCCAATATAGCCCGGTTAGCTTAGAGGCCTATCTCTCTGCTTGGTTCCAAGAGCTCTCTCCGAATGTCACCAAATCCAAAGGTCTGGTCCTTCAGCCTCTGCCTCAGTTTTCTTCAGCCTCCAGCCAGCTCCAACTCTTCATGTCATTCCGCTGAAATCTCGACTTGTAGCATCTTCCTCTCTGAAGAACACTTCTGCCACCAGCCAGCCAAGTGGAAAATATTCTGCCTTGCCTCGGAGAGAGGGCTTCTGGCGTAACTCTACTGAAATCTGACCGAGAGCTTCTGTCTGTTTCTTTTATCCAAGAGGGAGGAATTGTGGGATACGAGAGAGAGGGATTATGGGTTTTCTCCCATAGTGCTCTCTGGCCCAACGAGCTTCAAGGGAGGTGTGAACTCATTGAACTTAGTTCTACTTAGTACCTTGTTTCAGGTTCTGCCCAAAACATCTTCTTGTAAGATTAGATCAACTCTAATTACTTAGCAGTTAGTAAGGATTCCAACACTAGATAATAAAATAAAAAATTATTAGAAACCATAGACAACTTTAGCAAAGTTTCAGTATCCAAAATAAATCCACATAAGTCATCAGTGTTTTTATATATTACCAACAAAGTCCAGCAGCAAGAGATACAAAGATAAATTCCATTTAAGAGAATTGTAGATAACATAAAATATTTGGGAGTGTATCTGTCAAGACAAAGTCAGTAACTATATGAATAGAATTACAAAATACTTTCCACATAAATAGTCAGATCTAATCAATTGGAAAAATACCAAGTGCTCATGGGTAGACCCCATGAATATAATAAAAATGACAGTACAACCTAAGTTAATCTACTTATTCAGTACCATAGCAATTAAATTCCCAAGAAATTACTTTAGATAACTAAAAAAAAAAAAAAAAAAATTAATACTCAATTAAATGCCAAAACTGAAATTCTTAAAAGGACCTGATTTCAAATATGGCCTCAGACACTTAACACTTCCTGACTATGTGTGGGCAAATCACTTAACCTCAGTTGACTCAGGGGAAAATAAGAATTTTTTGCTTTGGCAATAAGAGAAGAAAAAGCAATTAAAGGAATTAAAGCAGGTAATGAGGAAACAAAAGTATCACTCTTTGCTGATGATATGATGATATACTTAAAGAATCCTAGATAATAAAATAAAAAATTATTAGAAACCATAGACAACTTTAGCAAAGTTTCAGTATCCAAAATAAATCCACATAAGTCATCAGTGTTTTTATATATTACCAACAAAGTCCAGCAGCAAGAGATACAAAGATAAATTCCATTTAAGAGAATTGTAGATAACATAAAATATTTGGGAGTGTATCTGTCAAGACAAAGTCAGTAACTATATGAATAGAATTACAAAATACTTTCCACATAAATAGTCAGATCTAATCAATTGGAAAAATACCAAGTGCTCATGGGTAGACCCCATGAATATAATAAAAATGACAGTACAACCTAAGTTAATCTACTTATTCAGTACCATAGCAATTAAATTCCCAAGAAATTACTTTAGATAACTAAAAAAAAATAATAACAAAGTTCATCTGGAAGAATAAAAGGTCAAGAATTTCAAGGGAATTAATGAAAAAATACAAATGAAAGTGCCCTAGCTGTACCAGACCTAAAATTGTATTATAAAGTGGCAGTCATCAAAACCATTTGGTACTGGCTAAGAAATAGGTTGCTGATCAGTGGAACAGGTTACGAGAAAATAGTGACTATAATAATCTAACATTCGACAAACCCAAAGATCCCAGCTTTTGGCATAAGAACTTACTAGTTGACAAAAACTGCAGAGAAAATTGAAAATTAGTATGGCACAAAGAAGTCATTGACCACACCTAACACCCTATACCAAAATAAAATAATGTTAAAATGGTTCATGATTTAGACATAAAGAGTAATATTATAAGCAAATTAGAAGACTAAAAGATAATTTACCTCTCAGATTTGTAAAGTAAGGAGTTTGTGGCCAAAGAACTGGAGTACATTTTTTAATCCAAATGGATACTTTTTATTATATTAAGTTAAAAAGTTTTTGTTCAAACAAAATCAATACAGACTAGCTTAGAAGGGAAACAATAAACTGAAAAAAATAAATGTTCAAGTAATATGATAAAGGCCCTCATTTCTAAAATTCTGAAATTGAGAACTCACTCAAATTTATGAGAATTCATGCCATTCTCCAATTGTTGAATGGTCAAAGGATATAAACAGACAATTTTCAGATAAAAAATGTAAAACCATTTCTAGTTATATGAAAAGGTGTCCTCAATCACTATTGATCAAAGAAATGCAAATTGAGAGAACTCTAAAGCATTGCTATGTGTTGTTTTTCTTCTTTAAAATAATGGTTCTCTCTGGGAGCAGGTTTCTCGGGGAGGTTTTCTGGAGGCAGCCTTAGTTTCAGTTGAAAGTAAATAATCACCCAAATACAGCCAGCTGATAAAAGTTCAGATCTTTTATTGCTTCCTCCAAAATAGCCAGGTTAGCTTAGAGGCCTATCTCTCTGCTTGGTTCCAAGAGCTCCCTCCCAATGTCTGCAAATCCAAAGGTTTGTCCTTCAGCCTCCAGCCAGCCAGGTGGAAAATGGAATGAATCTCTCTTGCCTCCTTCACTTGGGGCTCGGCTAGCTTTCTGGAGAGCCTTTCAGACCAGCTTGGTCTCAGTGGGGGAAGTGCAGGAGCCCAGCCACCACAGTGGTGTGAGATGAAGTGAATCTGGTTGCCCTTCTGAGGGAGGGCTTGTGGACTTCTGTATCTCCCAGAGTGTTCCTGGCTCTCAATCTCCCAGAGTGCTCCTCTCCAATGCCTGACAATGTTAAAGCTTTAAGAGCTTCAATATATATGATCTCCCAAAGGTTGATTCCTCCAGAGGGAGGGATTAAGGGAGGTGTGAATTCGGATATCTCATACTAAACCCTGAAATCTCCCAAATGTGTGAACTCCAATGAGTACTTAAATACTTCTTGCTTATATGAGCTCTCTAAAGGTGTGAACACAAGCATTGTATCAATTCCATTGATTTAACACTAGGATTCTAACATCTCCCTTGAGTTATCACCTTGTTTCAAGTTGAGTTAACACTAGGATTCCAACATCACTACATACCTCTCATTGGTTAAGATGACAGGAAAAGATAATGACAGATGTTGGACAGGATGTGGGAAAACTGGGACAATACATTGTTGATGGAGTTGTTAATCAACTATTCTGAAGAGCAATTTGGAACTATGCCCAAAGGGCTATCAAACTGTGCATACTCTTTGATCCAGCTGTATTTCTACTGGACTTGTATCCCAAAAAAATCATAAAAGAGGGAAAGAGACCCACATGTGCAAAAATGTAAATTTTTTTGTAGTGGCAAATAACTAGAAACTGAATGAATGACTGTCAGTTGGAGAATGGCTGAATAAATTATAGTATATGATTGTTATGGAATATTAGTGTTTTATAAGAAATGTATCAGCAGGATGATTTCAGAGAGGTCTTGAGAGACTTACATAAACTCATGCTAAGTGAAGTAAGCAGAACCAGCAGATCATTATACACAGCAACAGCAAGATTATATGATGATCAATTCTAATGGATATGACTCTTATCAATAATGAAATGATTCAAGCTAATTCCAATGGTCTTGTGTTGAAGAGAGTCATTTGCACAGAGAGAGGACTATGGGAACTAAGTGTTGATCACAACATAGTATTTTCACTCTTTTGTGGTTCCTTGTTTGCATTTTGTTTTATTTCTTTTTTTTTTCCTTTTTGAACAAATTCTTGTGCAGCATGATATTTGTGGAAATATGTATAAAAGAATTACACATGTTTAACAAATATTGGGATACTTGCTGTCTAGGGAAAGAAGTAAAGGGAAGGGAGGGAAAATTTTGGAACACAAGATTTTGCAAGTGTAAGTGTTGAAGATTATGCAAACATATAATTTGAAAATAAAAAGTTTTAATTATAAATAATAATAATAATATGAAGCCATAAGTTTAGATATTTGAAATTTGAAAAGACATAAGAATTTATTGAGAGTAAAATAAAAGAATTAAGAGAAAAATATATAAAATTATTACAATAATGTAAAGAAAAAAAGACAAAAAAATTCAGATCAATGCAATGATTACCCTTCATTGTATACTGCAAATAATGAAATATACTTTCCTCCTCTAAGACATGGATGAGTGACATATAATCTTATAAGATCAACATATAAGGCTCAGAAAAAGGTACATTCCTTTCTTTATTCCCATTTAAATCTCTTCAGATGTATTCATATCTACTTCATATCATATCTAAGTTTTCTAAAATTCTATTCATTTCTTTAAGCATGCTTTTTATTTATTTTATAACTACATTTACCTAGCACAGACAGGAAAAAGTTGAAGAACCTTAGCTATATTGTTTTATTGTCTATTTCTTCCTGTAATTCATTTAACTTTTCTTTAAGAACTTGGGTGGTATGTCACTTGTTGAAGATATGCTTAACATTGATATTACTTCATGGTCTATGTTGCCTTTTAGCAAAATACAGTTTTTCTGCTGTCTCTAAAATTTTATTTGAGATCATTATTGCCACTTTTGGCTTTTTTACTTATGTTGACACATAATAGGTTGAAGCATAATAGTTCTTATTTTATCTATGTATGTCTGTTTCAAGTGTATTTTTTATAAACCACAATTTTTGGATTCTAGTTTTTTTTTAATTTTTATTTAATAATTACTTTATATTGACACTCGTTTCTGTTCCGATTTTTTTTTCCCTCCCTCCCTCCACCCCCTCCCCTAGATGGCAAGCAGTCCTTTATATGTTGGATATGTTGCAGTATATCCTAGATACAATATATGTTTGCAGAACCGAACAGTTCTCTTGTTGCATAGGGAGAATTGGATTCAGAAGGTATAAATAACCCGGGAAGAAAAACAAAAATGCAGATAGTTCACATTCGTTTCCCAGTGTTCTTTCTTTGGGTGTAGCATTTTGTTATCTGCTTATGTTTTATGAGTGAATTCACCCCATTCATATTTTATTATTGTTTGCTTGCATTTTGCTTTCTTTCCCAGTTTTTTTTCCTTAATCCGATTTTTTTATGTAGCAACTGTATAAATATGTATACATATATTGGATTTAACATATATTTTAACATATTTAACATGTATTGGACTAGTTGCCATCTAGGGGAGGGGTAGGGGGGAAGGAGGGAATAATTTGCAACAGAAGGCTTTGTAAGGGTCAATGTTGAACAATTACCCATGCATGTGTTTTGTAAATAAAAAGCTTTAATTTAAAAAAAAAAGGAAAAAAATTTTTAAAAGATTTTTCAGTTTAGGATTTCTTTCAGTTTAGTGATTAGTAGATTCTTGAGATTTTTACTTTACTCTCTCTGGTGGTATAATATCTGGGTAGTTTTCTTTGATTTCTTGAATGGCGATGTTGAGGCTTTTTTTTTTTTTGCATCATGAATTTAAATTAGCCTAAAATTCTTAAATTATCTCTCCTCAACCTACTTTTCATATTACTTATGTTTTCCAGTGAAATATTTCCTATTTTTCTTCTCCCTTTGTCATTCTTTTAACTTTGTTTCACTGTTTCTTAATGGGTCATGGAGTCATTAGTTTCTACTTGCCTGATTTTAATTTTTTAAGAAAACATTTCCTTCAGGGATCTTTTCTACATCATTTTCTATTTGGCTAATTCTGTTTTTTAATGTTATTTTCTTCAGTATTTTTGTGCCTCTTCCACCAAGTGTTATTTGTATTTTCACAATTTTCTTCCTTTGCTCTCATTTCTTTAGTTACTTTTCTCTGTAACTTTTATTTAATTTTGAAAATCATTCTTGCTGGGCTTGTATCTAAGTCATTTTTTTTTCTTGTAGCTATTTTGGCACTCTCTTCTGCTGAGTTTGTTTCTTTATTTTCTCTATTATGATAGTAATTTAAAGTCAGGTTCTTTTGTTGTTGTTTGCTCATTTTTCAAACCCATTCCTTAACTTTTAAATTTATGTTAAAGCTAGACTCTGCTCACATTGTTGGAGAGAAGGAGGAATAGCATATTTAGGTTTTTCTATCACTGCTGTTTTCAGAATGGGAATGTAGTTTTGGGAGTAGTTTTGGGAATGTAGAAGTTTTTGGTTGCTCCAAGGTGGTATGACCCAGAGATATATATAGTCACTATTGTCCTCATCTGTACTCTGTTATTTATTCAGTAAAGGCCTCTGATTCTTTGCAGTCTGAAGCAATAATGCTCTACAAGCACATGCTCCCTTAGAACCAAAAGCAATTATTTTTCTCTGCAAAGAGAAATGTCTCTTCCGTGGGACAAGAAGTAATACTTCTCAGAGTGACTGGTCCCTCGTGATAGGATGCACTCCTTTCTTCTTTGAAACTATGACCCAGAAGTAAGTATAAACCACAGAATTATGAAACAGCATTATGTCCTGCATCCCATGGAAACATAGGGGATTCTTTATAATCATTGTAACCAATTCCCTGATCCCCTTCCTCTATGTAGTTTGAGAGCTCCCAAAATTTCTGCTGATGCTATAACCATCACCAAATATCACGACTTATGTTGCATCCACAAGAGCTCCAGATCACCCCCTTCCCTCATGCCACAGATGTCTTCTTTTGATCTAAGTTATCTTGGACTGGAAGAATGTAACCCTGACTTTTTGTTGGCTCTACAAGTCTAGGATTTGTTTTAAAGCGTTAATTTAAAGCATCTGAATGAGAATATTGGGAAAGTTCAAATATAGTGCTTCTTTATACCTCTACTTCATTATATAATTTTCAAATAATATAATCCTAATGTTTTGTGATAAGAAAGGATTTTTAGGAATGGTATTGGGAAAATGGCTGTATTTTTTTAAAGGAAAATTTTAAAATTTTAACTACTTTTTAATACAAAAGAATCTTGCCAAATAATTTCAACTTTAAGGTGACATACAGTTGTAAAAAAAAATTGGGGGGACCTTAATGGAGCATTCATAACTTTCAAACATTTTATTTTTGTATCTTCCTCAAGCATTCTTTTTTATTGTAGTTTATTTATTTTAATACACATTGCTTTATGAATCATGTGGGGAGAGAAAAATCAGAGCAAAAGGGAAAAATCATTTTAAAAAAACAGAAAAAAGAAGTGAATATAACATGTGTTGATTTACATTCAGTACCCTTAATTCTTTTTCTGGATGCAGATGGCCTTTTCTGTCCAAAAAATATTGGGATTGCTTTGGATCACTGAACTACTGAGGAGCCTTTCATAGTTGATCATTGCATATTCCTGTTATTGTGCACAATGTATTCCTGATTCTGCTCATTTTACTCAGCATCAGTTCATGGAAATCTTTTAGCCTTTTCTATAATCAGCTTGCTCATCATTTTTATAGAACAATAATATTCCATTACTTTCATGTACCACAACTTGTTCAACCATTCCCTATTTGATAGGCATCCAATCATTTTACATTTCTTTGCTACCACAAAAAAAGAACTGCTACAAACATTTTTGCACCTATGTCCTTTTCTCTCCTTTTGATTTCCTTGGAAAACAAATCCATTAATGACACTACTGGGTCAAAGTGTATGCACAGTTTTATAGAATTTCAGGGATAGTTCCAGATTGCTCTCCAAAATGGTTGGATCATTTCACAACTCCACTAACAATGTATTAGGTTCCCACTTTTCCCACATCCCCCCCAACATTTATCATTATTTTTTCCTGTAATCTTGGCCAATCTGAGAGGTAAGAAATGTTACCTCAGGAGTTTATTTAATTGGCAGTTCTCTAATCAACAGTGATTTACAGCAATTTTTTCATGTAACTATAAATAGCTTTAGTTTGTCAACTGAAAATTGTCTTTTTGTGTGCTTTAACTATTTTTCAATTGGGGAATTACTTGTATTCTTGTAAACTTGACACAGTTGTTTATATATTTTAGAAATGAGACATTTATCAGAAATACTAGCTGTAAAGATTTTTTCCCAGCTTTGTACTTCTTTTAATCTTTGTTTGTGTAAAACCTTTTTAATTTAGTGTAATCAAAGTTGTCCATTTTGCTGTTCATATTGCTTATAAGATTTTTAAATCATAAATTCTTGCCTTCTCCAAAGATCTCATAGCTAAATTATCACTTATTCTTTTAATCCATTAATGGTATCATCCTTCATGCTCAAATCACGTATCCATTTTGTCTGTACTTTGGGATGGGATGTGAGATGTAGGTCTATGTTAATTTTCTGACACATTACTTTTCAGTTTTCTCAGCAATTTTTGTGAGTTCTTATTCCAAAAGTTGGAATTCTACGGGCCTTGATTATGTCATGTGTATCTAATATTTTCCACTAATCCACCATTCTTTTTTTAGCCAGTACTAAGTGGTTTTGATTACTGCTGCTTTATAACATAGTTTTAGTTTGGTACTACTGAGTCACCATCTTTTTTTTTTCATTAATTCCCTTCATATTCTTGAACTTTTGCTCTTCCAGATGAATTGTGTTATAATTTTTTCTAGTTCTATAAAATAATGTTTTTACAGTTTGATTGGTACAATCAAATTTAGGCACAATTATCATTTTTATTACATTAGTTCAGGCCTATCCATGAACAATTACTATTTTTCCAATTGTTTAGATCTGATTTTATATGTGTGAGAAGTGTCTTGTAATTGTGTTCATATAGTTCTTGGGTTTGTCTTGGTAGGTAGACCCTCAAGTATTTTATTTTATCTACAGAAATTTTTAATGAAATTTCTCTCTCACTTGCTGATGGACTTCGTCAGTAACATAGAAATGTTGATGATTGGTGTGGGTTTATTTTATATCCAGCAACTTTCTTAAAGCTGTGAATTTTTTCCAGTAGGTATTTGGATAATTTTCTAGGATTCTCTGAGTATATTAATATCATCTGCAAGGAGTAATCATTTTATTCCCTTATTGCCTATTCTAATTCCTTTAATTTCTTTTAATTTTCTTATTGCTAAAGTCAACATTTCTAGAAAATGTTGAATAATAGTAGTCATGATGGGCATCTTGTTTCACTTCTGATTTTATGGGGAATATATCCAGCTTTTTTCCATTATCATTGCTGTAGTAGTTTTAGTTAGATACTATTTATTCTTTTAAGGAAAGCTCCTTTTGTCCCTATGCTTTCTAGTGTCTGCAACTGGAATGGCTATTGTATTTTGTCAAAAGTTTTTCTACATCTATTGAGATTATCATATGATTTCTGTTGATTTTGTTATTTATGTGGTTGATTATGATAATACTTTTGCTGATATTCAACCATCCCAGCATTGCTGGTATAAATCCCACTTAGTCATAGTAAATTATTCTACTGATAAGTTGCTGAAATTTCTTTGATAATATTTTATTTAAAATTTTTTGCATCAATATCCATTAGACTAGGCCCCACAGTTTTCTTTTTCAGTTTTGGCCCTTCCTGGTTTATGTATCAGTGCCATATTTGTGTCATAGAGGGAAGGTGGCAACACTCCTACTTGACTAATTTTTCCAAATAGTTTACCTAGTACTGGAATTAATTGTTCTTTAAATGTTTTGTAGAATTCACTTGTGAATCCATCTGGAAGATTTTTTTCTTAGGAAGTTTATTAATGACTTATTCAATTTCTTTTTGTAAAACAGGACTATTTAAGTATTTTATTTCCTCTTTTGTTAACCTGGGCAATTTACATTTTTGTAAATATTCATCCATTTTAATTAGAATGTCAGACTTGCTTTCCCAGAGTTGGTAAAAATAACTACTCATTGTAGAGGGCTGAAACTATTGAGTTGATGCACTGAGGTCAGGACTGCCCAGCACTTGAGGCTAACTACCAATTGGACAATACTCTGTAGGCATATGCTTGGAAAATGGTCCTTTTCATTATCCATGCTGGCTCAATGATTGGTGTATACAGAGTATTGTAGGAGGGACAAGGGGGTGGAGTAAGACTAGCCAGAGTCACTCTTTGGTAGTAGACGAGGGAGAAGGCAGTTGTGGAAATTCTGCTTCCATCCTGTTCAATCATTCATCTAAGACCAAGAATAAATACTAAGGACTTTTGCTTATCCTGACTCCGGCTGATTCTGAGGTATCTGGGGTGCTAGTGTGGTCGTCACAATTGATTATTACTTCAATTTATTTTTCATTGATTGTAAGTTCACCCCTTTCACTTTTGATAATGATGATTTGGGGGGGGGGTTGGTTCCCTTTTTCTGATCAAATTAACCAAACTTTTATCTATTTTGTTAGTTTTTTTCATAAAACCAACTCATCTTATTTATTAGTCCAATAATTTTCTTAGTTTCTATTTTATTAATCTGTTCTTTGAGTTTGAAACTTTCTAATTTGGTATTTAATTTGGGGTTTTAATTTGTTCTTTATCTAGCTTTTTTATGTGCATGCATAATTCATTGATCTCCCCTTTCTCTCTTTTATTTATGTAGCTATTTAGAGATATAAAATTTAACCTAAAGAACTGCTTGGGCTGCATCCCAGAGGTTTTGATATGTTGTCTCATTATTGCCATTTTCTTAGATGAAATTATAGATTGTTTCTGTGATTTCTTGTTTGACCCACTCATTCTTTAGAATTAGAATATTTAATTTCCAATTGGTTTTTAGTCTAGCTTCCCAAGTCCTTTATTGAATATAATTTTTATTGCATTGTGGTCTGAAAAGGAAGCATTTACTCTTTCTTTCTTTTTGTATTTGATTGTGAGGTTTTTATGCCTTAATACATGGTCAGTTTTTTGTGTAGGTACCATGCATTGCTGAGAAAAAAAATGTATTCCTTTTTGTCCCTATTCAATTTTCTCCAGAGGTCTCATATGTAGGTTTTCTAGGAGTCTATCAACCTTCCTTGTTTCTTTCTTATTTATTTAATGGTTGGATTTGACTGATTCTTAGAAGGTAAGGTTGAGGTCCCCTCACTAGAATAGTTTTACTGTTTATTTCTTCCTTTAACTGGTTTAAAATATTCTCTCAGAATTTGCTTGCTTTATCACTTGTTGCATACACAGTTAGTATCATTACTACTTCATTGTTTACAGTACTCTTTAATAGGATGTACTTTCCTTCCTTATCTCTTTTAATAAGATCTGTTCTTATTTTTGCTTCATCTGAGATCACAATTGTTATCCTTGCTTTTTTTTTTTTTTACTTCAACTGAAGCATAATAAATTCTGTTTCAGTCTTTTACCTTTCCCTGTATGTGTGTTTCTTTGTCAGATATGTTTCTTGTAAACAACATATTGTAAGATTCTATATTTTAATCTACTCTGTAATTTCCTTCTATTGTATGGAAGAGTTCATTCCATTCACATTAATAATTATGATTACCTACTCCATATTTCCCTCCATCCTTTTTTATTCCTTGTATATACTGTTGTTTTCTCTTTTTATCCTGTCCTTAATCCTGTGGGTTTTTTTTTACCCACCTCATCACTATCTTATCTCCTATTCCTCATTGACCCTTCTCTTATTGTTTGTTTGTTTGTTTGTTTTTATAGCTTTTTATTGACAAAACATATGCATGAGTAATTTTTCAACATTGACCCTTGCAAACACTTCTGTTCCAAATTTTCCCCTCCGTCCCTCTGCCCCCTTCCCAAGATGGCCAGTAGTCCCATACATGTTAAACATGTTAAAATATATGTTGAATACAATATATGTATACATATTTATACAGTTATCTTGTACAAGAAAAATCAGATTTAGAAAAAAGGTAAAAATAACATGGGGAGAAAAACAAAAATGCAAGCAAAGAACAACAGAAAGAGTACAAATGCTATGTTGTGGTCTACATTCATTTCCCACTGTTCTTCTGTGTAATGACCGCGTATTTAAAATCAGCCGGAGTCAGGAATTCAGGTTAAGGGAAAAATCCTCAATATTTATTGAAGTGAAGAGGTGAATAAAGATTGCGATAGCAAATATAGGCAAGAAAGGTTGAGATAGCAATATGGACAGTTGCGACAGGAAGCCAGCTAACAGAGAGAGATGTGAGCTGAGCAAACCATGGCAAGGCAATCCCAAAAGTCTCTCCTTCCCCTTCCTTTTCCACTCCCCTGCCTCCACCCACCAAAATCGTCATTTCCTATACAACACATCAGGACTTGCACAAAGAGTGGGCGGGGGCCATTCTTTCTCCAAGCTTATATATTAATAGAGTATGGTCCAATTATTATTTAGCCTCATGTGCTTGGGACCTCAGTGCATCAACTCAAGCCTCAGCCCATTACACTTCTGCTGCGAGTAGCTGGTTCTGTTCATCACTGATCAATTGGAACTAATTTGGATCCTTCCATCAGAATTGTTCTGATATAGTATTGTTGTTGAAATGTATAATGATCTCCTGGTTCTGCTCATTTCATCAGTTCATGTAAGTCTCTCCAAACCTTTCTGTATTCATCCTGCTGGTCATTTCTTACAGAACAATAGTATTCCATAACATATATCATAATTTTCTCAGCCATTCTCCAATTGATGGGCATCCATTCAATTTACTACAAAAAGGGCTGCCACAAATATTTTTGCACATACAGGTCCCTTTTCCTTCTTTAATATTTCTTTGGGATATAAGCCCTTATTGGTGGTTTTTTAAAGCCCACTACACGCAATACTTTAGCTTCTATCAATCCTTCCTTCCTTCTCTCACCTTTTTCCTTAGGGTTTCTGTCCTCCTTTCTATTTTGTCTTTTTTCTTTTCCTCTTTCTTCTCTTCTTTTTAGGGTTAGCCCAACTCAAAGATTAAATTATTCTCTCTTAAATCAAAACTGATGAGATCAAGCTTCAGATAATGCTCATTCTCCTTCTTTCTTTCCCTCCATTGTAATAAGTCTTTTGTACCTCTTCATGTAAACTAATTATCCCATTGTCCCTTCCCTTTCTTTTTTTTTTTTCCATAATTTTCCCCTATTGTCTTTTTCTTTGATATCATCACATCAGGAATCACTGACAACCACACCCTCAGTCAATGTTATGCCCCTCTCTGCTCCAGTGACAAATGTAGTTCTAAGAGTTACAGACACTTATTTCCTATGTAAGGATGCAAATAGTTTAACTTTTAAATATATATATTTTCTCCTGTTTACTTTTTTATGGTTCTTTTGACTTCTGTGTTTGTAGATTAAATTTTCTGTTTAGTTCTGCTTTTTTTCAATAGAAATGATTGACAGCTTCTTACTTCATTGAAGCTCCATTTCCTCCTCTGAAAGATGATAATAAGTCTCTCTGGATAGCTAATTCTTGGTTGTAACCCTAGGTCCTTTTCCTTCGAGTATATGGTATTCACTGAAGAAGCTACCAGATCCTGGGTAATCCTGACTACTGCTCTTTGTTAGTTGAATTGTTTTTGTCTGTCAGTTTGCAGTATTTTTTCCTTGAAGTTGTAGTCCTGGAGTTTTGCAACAATGTTTCTGTGGATTTTCCTTGTGCTATCTCTTTCCAGATGTGATCAATGGATTCTTTCAATGAATGTTTCCCCCTCTGTTTCTAGAAAATTGGATTCTATTAGGGGCTGACTGTGTAGTTCCCCTGGAAGGACATGAGACCAGGAGCAAACTAAGGGTCACAAGGAACAAACACTATGAGGCTCTCATGGCCTCGGAGATAAGGTTCCTTGTGTTTATGCATCAGTTCTTGTCAGGTTCTTCACCTGCTGGCAACTGGGTCTTACCTCTAACAGTCTTCAGTGCACATCTTGACATGCTAGCATATTCAACAAAGGGAGAAACAAGCCAGGAGAGATAAGATTTATAGGCACTTTATTAATGTGTGTTCAAGTAAGAGATCATATCTTTCCTCCTTCTCCTCCTGTCTGTCCCCCTCCTTTTTTATCCCACATCCACCAAGATGTTGCAAAAGCCTGAGCCAACAATCCGAGGTAAGCAAGATGGAACTTGCGTAGCCTACAGAGGAAGTTCTGGAGCTCTCGCCTGGGAACAGAGCTGCTTGTCGGAACAAATGAGCATTAATATAATCAAGAATTATAGTGCTATGTTTAATATAGAAACTGACTGAAAAGCATGGCAATTGCCCAAATAATTCTTCATCAAAGGATTTATGCCTATATGAATAAAGCAATTAACCTTAAGCACCCATCAATTCAACTTATGCACCAAGAAAATAAATTAAGCATACAGCAGCATAAACTTATTCAAGCTATTTCATCCTTTTGTCAAAAATTAAAATACAGAAATGGTATCATTTTGAGATATTTCCTGAAAACCATAATAAAAACTACACACACACACACTTCCTTATCAATTACGTTGGGAAAGAAAAATCAGAACAAAAGGGTAAAACCATGAGAGAAAAAAACCACAGAAGAAAAAGAAAAAAACAAAAATTAACATAGCATGTTTTCATTTACATTCAGTTTCCATAGTTCTCTCTCTGGAGGCAGATGGCATTTTCTATCCAAAGTTTATTTTAATTGCCCTGGATCATTGAACCACTGAAAAGAACCAAGTCTGTCATAGTTGATCTTCACATATTCTTACTCTTGCTGCGTTCAACATATTCCTGGATCTACTCGCTTAGCTCAGCATCAGTTCATGTAAATCTTTCCACGCCCTTCAAAATCAGCTTGTTTATCATTTTGTATAGAATAATAACATTCTATTATTTTCACATACCATAATTTATTGTCATTTTCCAATTGATGGGCATTCAATCTTTTTCCAATTCTTGGCCACCACCAAAAGAGCTGTTATAAATATGTTTGCACAAATGAGTCCTTTTCTCTTTTTTATGATTCCTTGGGATATAGACCCAGTAGTGGCACTGCTGTATCAAAGGTCATGCACAGTTTTTTAGCCCTTTGGAAATAGTTCCAAATTGCTCTCCAGAATGGTTATATCATTTCACAATTTCACCAATAACTTATTAGTGTCCCAGATTTCCCACACCTCCAACAATCATTTTTTCCTGCCATCATAGCCAATCTAAAAGGTATAAGGTGGAATCTCAGAATTATTTTAATTTACATTTCTCTAATCAATAGTAATTTAGAGCATTTTTTCATATGACTCTAAATGGCTTTAATTTCATCATCTGAAAATTCTCTGCTCATGCCCTTTGTCTATTTATCACCTGGAGAATGCCTTCTGAATATTTGTTACTTTTGATGCCACTTTTGTACACCACCCTTCATGTGATAATCAATTATAAGAGCAAAAAACTAGGAAAGTTTATATGTGCCTATCTGGATGTGTTTGCATATATTTGAAAAGGATTTTGTAATTAAAAAAAGTCTCAAAAAAGTAGAATTTAATTTGTTGTTCGCTGTGACTTCATTGCACATTTGAGATTTTCTTGGAAAAGATACTAGACGGATTTGCCATTTCCTTCTCGAATTCATTTTACAGATGATAAAACTGAGATAAATAGGGTTAAATGATTTATCTGTAGTCACACAACTACTAAGTGTTTGAGGCCATATTTGCACATAGGTGTTTCTGTCTCCAGACCTGGTGTTCAATCCATAATACCATGTCATTGCCTCAAGAATTTCATATGAATGGATAGTTTGCCCTAAATCATTAGTTCTCTAGTTATCACTTAATGTTTATATGCATATATGTATATATGCATATGTATGTGTACAAGTAACATGTGTATTAATATGTATATGATAATAGTTTCTAGGTATATAATTCAAATTGCAATTAATGACATTTCTGTAGTATCAAATGCTATTCTGACTATAATTTGAATCATATACATGTAGAAGATTATGTAGGTGGCATCCATGATATGCATATGGGAGTTGTTGTAAGAGATGTTTAAGTATATGCATGTTTCAAAAATAGAAGCTAGTTGTTATGGAACAAGAATGTAAGAAAAAGCCATATGATTGCTAAATTTCTTTGAGTAATTGTTAGAATAGCTCATCAAAATGAACAAGTTTTTTAAAAAAAATACAAGATTCAATAGTAATTAAAACTTGAATTAAATGATTTAAAATCAATTTGAAATACAATTTGCAACTAAAAAACTTAAAAGTTTCCTTTAATCCAATAATGGACCTAGCCTCTATGATTCAATTGCCTTCTTATCATAACAATTCTCATTGTCTGGCAGCTTCTCATTCTGGAACATCCCTTCATCATGCTGGACACTTCCTTCCATTCCTGCCTTTTTTGGTCCTTCCTTTGAAGGACAGATATTGGAATGTGCTTCTGACTCTAAAGATGTTGCACAATATCTCTGCAAGGATACTTTCTCCTCTATCATTTTGTTAGCTATTTGTTTTGTTTTGTTTTTTAACATGTCCTCTTCCTCCATTAGAATATAAACTCCTGGGGACAAGCAATTTACGTGTTTTTGCTCTGATTTATATCCCCCATACTTAGCAACAGAGCCTGACAAAATAAGTCCATACTAAACACCTATTGCTATTCTTTACCCAACCTACTCCCAGACCATCCTACAATCTGGATGCAGGCAAAACAAACAAGTAGGTGATAGCATATTTACAGTCCCAGTTGTGGGTGTTCCTATGGCAGAAAATCAGCCTGAATCCCTCTACATCTACATCTCATTGGAAAAAGAAAATATTGATCTTGAGCAGCCATCTTACTTAAAGAGTTTGGCATTATAAGGAGAATAGAAGCAATAGTGCAAAGCCAACTTGAGAGAGTTAGAGATGGGATGGGGTGAATTTCTATGTCCCAGAGAAAAGGAGTAGGAAACCTGACTATAGTTATTGCTTTCCTGGTATGAGTCCTGCAAGGATTCAAATGTATTCTCTTCTGCTTCAAAGATGCTGATATCTTAGAGGATGTTACAGAAGTAAATATGAGTCCCACAGCAGTAAAAGGGTGGAGAGAACTCACAGTCTGAATGGGAAAAGTATGATAAAATTACTGGGAATATAAGAAAGTTTCCAAAAATAAAATGTTCAAGAAATGAAAACTAGCAAAATATAAAAGATAAACAAAGGAAAGGCTAGAGACAAACCTAGTACCTAATGATACATAACTACCATTTAAAATCTTTAAGGCAGAAGGAATTTTTTTATTTTGAAACTATACATATATAAACATAAAGCACTTTTTTATGCAAATAAATTTAGACCTAAATAATTGAAGTAATATTTTTTTTGTTGATGGGTAAAGTCAATATAGTAAAAATGGTAATTATACCTAATTAATTCATAGAATGACATCTCAATTAAATTCCTAAAAAAAATCTTATTAAGTTAGAAAAAAATGTCATTTGAAAGAACAAATGATTAGGAACTTCAAAAAAAAAACAGGTTGGGTAAAGGTGAGTGTAAAGGAAGCAGATTCAATAGTTACAGACCTTAAGCCATCTTATAAGATGGAAACATTATTGAAACAAAAATAGATAACTTTAATTGTTTTAAATTAATATTTTTTTCATAGAAAGCCTGTGCAGCCAAAAATAAAAGGAATGAATAAATTGAGAAAAACTTTCATAGATAATCTCTCATATAGATTGTGAATGGGTTGGAATATTGCTGTGGTATAGGAAATTGATTTAGAAAAAAAAAAACATGTTAAGATTTGGACTTATGGAAGGAGATGCTGTTCGCCTTCAAAGAAACAGATGACAAATTAGAGTAAGCATAGTCCAGTTTTACATATATATATATATGGAAGAGTACATATGTATGTTTATAGATTTCTATCTATACACATAGATGGATGGATAGATAGATAGATAGATAGATCTATAAATAGATGTTTAATTGGATCCTTTTTGGTGGAAAGAGGAAATAAAGGAAAAAGGATGTAGCAGAGAACAAAAGAAAACCTATAAGGAAGCAAAGAAAAGCTAGACACCTTTGAAGAGAAAAATGTGCAATATTAGTAATATGATTCTCTTGAAATGGAAAATTACCACTTTATATTGAATCCCCTCTTATATTCTGTTGTGTTAGTAGCATATTTTTTCTTTTCTTATTTTGTACTTAATTTTAAATTTAAAAAAAAAAAGAAAAAAAATTGCCTTCAACTTGCACAGAAGACAGCTATTCACCATTCTGCATATAATCTCTTTTCTGAATTGAAAGATGTGATTCATACTTAATAAACTTAAAAAAGGATTTTAAAAAAAGTTAAGTTAAAAAAGAAAATTATAAAAATAGCACCACATAAGGAAATAATTTTATACTTTAAAAGAAAATGAATGAAAAATCCCCAACAAAAAAGGGAACATATAATTGTGCAGATTCCCTTATCATGGAATGATAGAAAAAAACTCCAAAATAGGAGCAGCTAGGTGGCACAGTAGATAAAGCACCAGCCCTGAAGTCAGGAGGACCTGAGTTCAAATCCAGCTTCAGACACTTAATACTTCCTAGCTGTATGACCCTGTGCAAGTTACTTACCCCCAACTGCCTCAGGGGGAAAAAAAAATAAACCTTCAAAATGGTCCAAAAGAGAAATAAAACACTTAAAAGAAGACATTGGGATGAAAAATAGACATAAACCAAAGTTTTTAATGCATAAATAAATAACTAAATAAAACAGAGTAAAAAAAAAAGTTTGAATATAAGACAGATAATTCATAGCCTGATAATCAGAGAAAAAGCCTTCTTTTTGACACTTCAAGGCATGTAGTAGCTAAATTTAGAAATTTCTGTGACAAACAACAAATCTTATAAGCAGACAGGAGAAGTGTCTCAAATTATGAAAGAACATCAATTCAAATTACTCTATGTAATGCTATAATCATGAGGTATTAGAGGAAAAAAATTGGAATATGATTACTCCCACAACTAAAAGAGCTTAAGGTGAAACTAAAAGTTACATATTCTGGAAAGTTAAATGCAACAATTAATGAAAAAATATGGATCTTTAAGACACATATATTTTTAAATATCCTGAATACAAGCATTTGTTTTTCACTACTATATTTATTTGGTACAAGAGAGAATTTTTTTTAATGGAATGGGAAAGGAATGGAAATGGAATTAGGATGCAAATAGAAAAGAGATAATGATACTAAAAATAAGAAAGGAAAGAACATCAATGAATCATTTTAAAATAAGCAAAAGAAATTGTGAAAAGAGACAAGGCAATGCAGTATTGGAACTATAATTGTTAGCTTTAAAATGTCCCAAAATTGATAAACAAAAAATGCCTCTGCATGGTAAAGATTTTTAATTTCATAATACAAGTCCATTTTCTGTTTTTGAAGCATATGTTCATGCTTATTAGTATTTGTCAAGGTCAGAATAATAAAAAAGAAAAAGATATTAAAACAAATAAACCTTCAAGCAAAGATACAAAGGGGGAGTGGAGTATTGGAATTATAAACAAAACAATCCAAAAAAGAAAAACCGAAGATTAAAAAAAGCATTATTATCAAAAAAGAACAAATTATGAAATCAACTGTTTCATATATTTATTGCTTAAAGAAAAGTAAATTCCAGTTTTAAAAAAGTATCATTTGTCAATGACAGTCTCTAAAGAGTAAAAAAATTTAAGGAGAAGATAAAGATTCAAGAAAAGTAGAAGAAATGAATCAATAAGCCAAGGATGAAACCTTATTAATCCTTATAAGTAAAGGAATATTTTCATTTGAAAATAACAGAGTAGTAAATTATTTGAATAGAGAGCACAAAAATAAAGAGAGGAAGTAGAGATACATTCCCACCAAGAACCTATGTGAACATAAAAAAGAATTTATCTTCTATCTCAATAAATTTTATAACAACAGAAAACTAGGATAAAAAGAAGGAAAGAAGAGAAACTGAGGTGAAGTAATACGACACTAATCTCAGATTAGAATGCAAATTGAAAATTGTCATTAAATATGCTCTCATGGGAGAGAGAAAAGATCAGGTGTTATAGAGGGATTTTGCTGGGTTTTTTGCTTGTTTTAGTAGTTGGGATTTTTTCAATTATTATCATTTTGAGTCCAGGTTACCTTGTTTAGCCCAGGATGGGAATGCAGCAATTGCTAACAACCCATCCTCTTTATTGATAGTCACAGAAGTTTTGACTCAGACCCTGAAGCTCAACATATTGATGCCAGACTTAATAGAGATATCTAATTGGCATTAGCAAACATTTCATAGACTCAAAACTTGATAACCCAAATAATCTTCAAGACTAAGTATCTTTCTTATAGGAACACAACTGAATAAATAGAAGCATTCTTCTGAAAGGAACAATTATTTTAGGAGACCACATGAACAAGGGTTGTACTTCCCAGGACTCTATTTGAACATAAAAGGGAGTTTACAAGAAGAAAGAGTTCAATATTTATGTAATAGGGATCCAGAAATTCTAAAATTAGGATATACTGTCTTTACAAGTGTTGAGTAGTCAAAGGGATGGAACCAAAGCCTAACAATCTGTGATATTAAGCAAATTTCATTTATCATACTCCTTCCAAAAAGAAATTTTTTTCCTATAAATAATGCATGGCAGCAGAATCCATAAATAGCAATTTAACAAAAATTGTTGGGGAAATTGGAAAAAAATAAGGCACAAATTAAGTGTAGCTCAGTACCTCATATTATATACCAAGATATGGTCAAAATGGGTACATGATTTAGATTCAAAGGGTGACTTCAAAACTAAATTAGAAGAGCAAAAAACAGTCTATTATAATGTTCTCTTCTCTAAAACTATAATAGTTCTCCAGGAGCAGGTTTCTTGGGGAGCTTCTGGGAGCAGCCTTTGTTCAGTTCTGAGTAATAATCACCTCAAATGCAGTTGGGAGTTAAAGTCCAATCCTTTATTGTTTCTTTTTCAAATCTTGTCTCCTTCCTTGGGCCAGGTTAGCTTTCTTAGAGACCTATCTCTCTCCTTGCTTTCGAGAGCTCCTGTCTCTTGTCCTTTGCCTCTGCCTGCTTTAGCCTCTTGTTCCCACTGTCTCCAGCCAGCACAAAGGTTGAAGTTGGAATGAATCTGGCACCTCCTCCGAGAGTGGGATTGTGGGTTTCTGTGATTTGTGAATGTCCTACACTGAATCCTGACTTGTGAATCTCCCAGAGTGCCTATCAATTCCAGTGAGATACCACCTTGTAAGGATTATAACAGTCTATCTATTAAATCTATGGAGAAGGAAAGAATTTATGACCAAATAATAGATAGAGAGCATTAAAAAACTTAAAAATCTGTTAAAGGTCTGAAACTCTTAAAAGATGTGCTTAAATCAGACAACCCATCACTTAAGGCTAATTACCTATTTGACAATGACTATTAGCATTTGTTTGAAATTTCTCTTTTCTCAGTTAGTTAATGCTGGCTCAATGTTTGGGGTTAAGAGAATTGTAGGTAAGGATTAGGGGGTGAAATAAGAGAGGCTAGAGAACTTCACTTGGCTGCAGGACAGAGAGGAAAAAAGTATGGAGATTCTGGGCTCTAAAATCAAGGAAAGTTACTTGGCAAAACTCCTGACAGTTTTGTCCATCTCCTTCACTTCTCCCCCTAAAAACCAAGGACTTATGCTTATCCTGACTCTGGCTGTTTCTGAGGTCTCCAGAGAGCTAGTACGGACTTTACAAAAATCAGTGCAACCAAGATTAGAGGAAAGCAGAAAGCTGAGAAACAATCTTTACACCATATGTTTCTGGTAAAGTCATCATTTCTCAAATATATAAAGTGAGTCAAATTTATAAACATACAATCCATTACCCACTTGATAAGTGATCAAAGTATATGAACAGATAGTTTTTAGATGAGGAAATCCAAAACTGTCTATAGGGATATGAAGAAGTGCTCTAAATCATATAATTGCTTGTTTGTAAAACCGTGAATAAATCCAACCATTTTGGAAACCAATTTGGAATTGTTAACCTTGGAAACAAATGACCAAAGAGTTACAAAAGTTAACTAATGTTAACTCTGAAAATTTCAAAGAATTAAGTACAATTAACTCTAAAAACAAGGAATGTTTAGAAACACATATATATAAATAACAGTGAGCTGTAACTCTGACAGTGAGGAGTTATAGCAATAATGTAACAAGTTTGGGGCTTCATGAACAGAATATGGGCCCTACAAGTGCTTATCTAAGCTTAGGGACCACCTATTACTCCTGAGAAACAGTTCTGGGATTTTGTTATGGCTGAATTCATCCAGAGGATAAGCACAAAGCATTGATTGTTGTTATTCCAAGCTCAGGACACAGTTTGCTTGCTAGGTATTAAATTTGGAAAACAGTATAATCTAATAGGAGTAAAAAGGAGTACAATGAGAGGATTAGTCTTAGTATGAGGATTCTGTCAGAATTATGCAAATAAAGTGACTAAACTGTCTATACCAAATGATTTAAAGATTCATTTTCTAGATACATGTATTAAGGAGATATAAGCTTAGAAAGAGGGTCTCCCTATACACTAACATGTTCATAGTGATGCTTTTGTGGTAGTAAAAGACTACCAAAAAATGCCCAATGACTGATTCAATCTTTGGCTAAAGGAATTATGTTATAAGAGTATTTTGCTCTAGAAAATGATAAATATGATGAATAAAGACAAGACTTTAATGAACTGATGCAGTCAAAAATATACATATCTATATCAATGTAAATGGAAACCTCAATAATCACAAAAGGATCAGAAGTTATTGTTGTAAAATAAAACAAAATTAAAAAAAAAACCATCCCAAAGAAGAGATATATGAAGATACTCAAATCCCCTGCAGGGGTAGGAAGCCCTTTGGTGTAGATATTTGCATATATTTTCATTTTTATTAATATTATGGATTAATTTTGGTAAATACTGTTTTTCCTCTTTTTTTTTTCTTTCTTCTCTAGGGGAAGTAGGAAATTTCTATGGGGAAAATTTGGACAATATAAAAACAAAAGATTTCAATAAAAAATTTATTCTTACAAATAATTCAATCAAAGCCTACCTAATATAGTTTTCTTCTGATTTGCATGATACAACTTTTAAAATTTAGATTATTTAACAATATTAAGCTTATTTTATATCTTGAATTAACCAATTAAATGTGTAATTTTTATGCAAACAATTATTTAATCAACTGGGGAGAAATGAAGTGCTTTGCTCATTGGATCAAGAAAGATGAGAACACACAGTAAATAGCTTGCATGAACAAAATGTATCAGATACATATTAGGTCTATCTATAATAAAAGAAACTCATTTCAAATTAATCTTAAGATAGCAGGTTAGTTCAAGAGTGAAGCAACCTAAAGCAAAAGACCCTTGATCGCAAATTGTTTTTTAAAAAAGAATAATTTTCTCTTCCTTGCAAAGCTCCATTGCCAGATGATAAACTTGTAAGTTTCTAATTTTTGTAATATTTGGAGTTCCTACTATTGAAACACCATTAAGAGTGTCTACAAGAAGCAGGATTTCAAGTTGAGAATAAACTAAACACAGAGAGTAAAGCCAACTTCAACAGCCTGTCTTCACCTAATACTTCACCTAAGATAAAAGGATTCCCGATAACCAGAAGCCATGAATGTATTCCCTTTTGAAAAGCTAATTAACTCTGAATGATAAACAACAGGATACCCTGTATGAGGACTCAGGAACAACACTTCTCTAAATTTACTGACTTCTTGTTGATCAATAAAATCTTAACTTCCTTTGAGGACTGAATCTGCCAAATTGAGTGGGAATTGGGGAAATAGCCCCAGAAAGTATGCTTCCTATCTTAACTTGAAATCTAGAATTCTTTGTATTAAAAAAAAAAAAAACTAGGAACTCTCTCAATAAACATATAGAAGGATGCCCATCTACTTGCTTTTATATAACATTTCTAGAAATGCTACAAAAATATTAACTCTCACTTCTGCTCCCCTCCAAATGAAAGGCACACATATTGGAAAAGTAATATTAAATTATCATTATTTGCATACAATACAATTATGTACTTTGAAAATCATAATCAACAAGGAAACTAAATAGAGGGAATAAATTCATAAATTTACTAAAATCATAAATACAGAAAGGAAATGAATAAGAAAACATCCTATTCAAAATCAACACAAAGTACATGAAATAGCTGGGTAAATTCTAAATGTAAGGTAATTTTAAAATAAATTCTAAACTCATAAAAATATAGTAACATGACCCTTAAGTAAATAAGCAAGTTACATGATTCAAAGTATATTGACTACTAGTTGTTACACTAATAAAATAAATTGATAATACTAGCTAAGTTAATAATGTGATAAAGATTATAAAATATATTGAAAATATTTGACATTTAAAGAATTGAGAGAAAGCAGGTATGCCATTGTACTGCTTGATATAACTGTGAAGAGAACCAACAATTCTAGAATATACTTTGGAATTATACAAGGAAATTCGCCAAACTATTTATCATTGATCCAGAGATTCCACTCTGTAGATTCCATTTTGTTACCCTAAGATTAACATAGGAAGTGTCCCTCATAGTCCAAAGTATTCACCTCAATACTGTTTGTAAAAATAAAAACCTTGTAAACAAAGTGAGTGCCTATCAAATGAAAAATGAAAATTGGAGCAAACTGTGGTTTCTGAATGTAATCTAAAATTATTGTGAAGTTTTGAAAATATGAATAATTCAGAGAAAAGTAAAAAAATATATGAAGTACTGCAGGTTGAAGTAAGCAAAAAAAAAAAGAAAGAAAGAAAGAAAATGGCATACATATTGAGGATACCAATATAAATAAAAAGAACAAGATGAAGATGGATATGATGTAATCATAATGACCAATACTGGGCCAAAGAAGAGATTAGGAAATGCATAATCTTGCTTTTGAATGAACACAAATGTGCTTGCATTTGTTCCTTATATCCATAGGTTTTGCATGAATGTTTTACCCCTCAAAAAATACTAAATTTGGCAGAGGTAAGAAAATTATTAAGATATAAAAATAAAAGTCACTAATTAAAAAAAAAAAAAAGAAAACAACAGGATTAGTCAAATCATTACATTTATACCATTAAGACAAGCAAAGAATCAGAATGCTAATATATTTATTGGATCTTATATGCAGAACTTATGGAAAGACATAATGAATAGAAATCATTCAGGATGAGAAAACATAAAGGGATATCCTCTGGATCCAAGGAATAAGTGACCGCAGCAATGACATAACAAATCCCTCAAAGTATCTAGAGCTCACCTCCCAAAATGGATTAAAAGGTCCATGATAACAAAAATTGTCTTATATTCTTTTACAATTCCATGGCATCAAGGGAAAAATCTTGTCCATAATAAGCAATCAGTAAGTATTGTTTTACATGTTTGATGGCATTGATCTCACTGTCATGAAGGGATACAGAAATGGGTGTGTGAATAAAGATCACCTTTTTAACTCTTATGGCTAAACAATAATCCATTTCAAAAAGACCTTTGAATTTTAGAAGACATCATACTGAAGATGAATTACTTTAATGACTTAAGAGCCAATTAAGTGAATTTGATCTTGAACTGCATTAATAAAAGAAATACCAAGAACATGGAAGGTTTTAGTTCTTCCACACATATGGAAAATGTATTCATGTCTTGGCAAGTTGAGGAGTATAGTCCATTGAAGAATGTCTTAAGAAGGATGAATAGAAAAGTATGGAGACTTAAAACCATAATAGATGATTTTCATTAAATACACCCATATCATCTCAAAATTATTATGTGAGGAAAACATACAGGAACACCACTGCTAAATTTCAAAAACCACAGATCAAAAAGAATATTTTTAAAAGCAAACAACAATTCAATTATATGGGAGTTATGATTAGCATTGTACAAGAACTATTAGTGGCTACAGTTAAAGGTCACAGGTTCTGGAATACTATATATTGACAATCAAAAGAAATAGGCCCATGACCTAAAATATTATACCTAACACAAATATAATATTGAATGAAAATAATTGATATTAATTAAACTGTCAGATATTCAGGATTTTGTCTCAAAAAACCCTGAACTTAATAGAAAATTTAACATACAAGGGCCAAAATCAAAGACTAATTTCAAGGGACTCATTAAGGACAAACTTAAAAAATATTAGAGGACACAGAGGAGGGCTAGTAGTTCTGAAAACCTACTCATACTGGGAATGGGATCAATATATAAAGATATAACTCCCTCCAAAATCTATAAAGAAATAAGAGGGAGGATAATATATGAGGGTGGGCTTATAGAAGAATATACAAATTAATAGGAATGGGATAAGGTATATAGATTAATGAGAAAGGGATACAAAGAGAGGAAAAGCTGGGATATGATAAACAGAGACAGAGGATTGTACAGATTAATTGGAATGAGATAAAAAGAAAGGGAAAGAGAGAGAGGAGAAGATAAGGGAAGAATGCATTGGGCAAGGATGGTCACCCAGCAGGGAGTTTAAGTAATAGCAAGGCAAATTAATGGTTCATAAAAGTAAAAAAATTAACAAGGAATCAAGAAATATACACAAAAACAATAACAATGATCAGGAATAGAATTTATTAGAAGAAAAATTGGGCTAGTAATCATTGACTTAAAAAAGATTTAATCAAGAGAAATCTACAGGATATATGTCAGCCATATTAATACTTTAGATGGATGTTTATGTGTATATGCATATGTATAGATGTGCTTATATGTATGTGTATATGCTATCTCTATATGTGTATGCATGTATATGGATATGGATGCAACCTAAGTATATCTTATATGATCCTGTAGTTAAGTATAGCCTTCTTGGAAGGAAGAAAGGAACAAAAAAGAATGAAGTTAAAAAGTACACAAGAGAAAACAAAAGAAAACCTACAAGGAAACAAAGAAAAAAGGGACAATTATGAATACAATCTCTTCTATTACTATATATGCTTTCTTGAAATGGAAATTTATTGTTACTTTTTTTGAATCCTCCTTTATGTTCTGCTGGGCACAAAACATTTTTTCTTTGTCTTTTCCTATTTCATTTTTTTTCTCATTTTGCATTTAAGTTTTAAATAACTAAATACATTAAAAAAATAAAAGATCAAAGTCTCCCATTGCTTTGAGAGTGTTCCTTATCTATATCTGGCTACTGAACCCAGACTGCTCCAGAGGAAAAAGTAAGGCTGGTGACTTTGCACAGCCCTCCCTTACTTAAATCCAATTCCCCCACATGTTTTAGCATCACTTTCTTGATGCCATGTTTTTGTTGTTGTTTTTTTTGTTTGTTTGTTTTGAGAATCAAGGACAAACAATAACAACTTTTCACACAATAATAATAGTAGTCCAATGACTTTACTCTTCCCTGGACTCTGGCTCTTACCTTAACCCCGATTTACCTCTCTTTTAGCAGCCAAAGTGATTTCATAAAGCACAGATCTGATCATTTCCAATCTAATAAATATTCATTAAGTGCCTACTTAAGTACCTACTGAGGCAGGTAGGTAGTGAATTAGGAAGATCTGAGTTCAAATCAGGTCTTAGATACTTACTATCTGTGTGATCTTTGGTAAGTCATTCAGTACTGTTTGCCTCAATTTTTTCATCTGCAAAGTGAACTGGAGAAGGAATGGCAAACCATTCCATATCTTTTCCAATAAAATCCCTCAAAAAGTTGGACATGACTAAAATGACTAAACAATAAATTTCCCATCCCCTGGGAAATACACTTAATAGAGACAAATCTCCACTCTCAAGAAGCTTACCATCTGGTAGGGGGAGAAAACACACAAAAGGCCACAGGAAGAAAGGAGGCTAGATGACGGGACACTATTTTATTGTTACATTGTTACTTTGTTACAGTGTTACCTGCATTTGAAACCATTCAGAACAGCAGATGCTGAGTGTCGGGTGTCTACCCTCCTACAAATGTCTAATTTGAGAGGAGAGAGAGAGGTGATATTAATCATGGCTTGAATTAGCAGCCAAGTAATGAGATGAGATGATTTTATTGTAGGATTTTATTCAGTGAGCAGCAGAGGCACAGTAGAAGGAAAAATTCTGTTTAATCATGTCCAGATGCTTCCTATTAGTTGATTAGACCATCAACAAGCATTTATTAAGTGATTATTATGGATCAGGCACAACACCCAGTATTGAGGACTTAAAGAAAGGCAAAACAGGTCCCTGACTTCAAAGAGCTCACCATTCTATTGGAGGAGATCACATGCAAATAGTACAGACATACAAGATATGTACAGTGTAAAAGAAGGAAGGATACTAGTAATAGGGGCAGGAAGGTGATGGGACATTTAGTATTCTATGCAAGTAGACAAATGTGCCTGGATTATTTAACCTGTGGAAGTGAGTAAAGAATAAAAAGACTAGAAAAGTAAAAAAAAAAAAAAATGAGCAAGGTTTGAAGGGCTTTAAATGTCAAATAGAACGTTGTATGTATCTTGGAGCTAATAGACATATATTTAAGATATCAGTCTTCTGACACTTTACTCTTCTCCCCATACTCCACAATCTACTATCCTACTTGCAATTTCTCACACACAATAAAACTCCATTTCTTACCTTTTCATTAACTTTTCCCTACATCTATTATCTTCTTTCACAAACTTGGATTCTTAGAACCTCTCTATTATTTTCAAATCTTGTTCAATCATTATTTCTTAAGGACCCACTATACATCAGTATTATAGCCCTGGGGATACTAAAAGAGGCTAAATATGGGCTTTGCCCTCAAGGAACATAACATATAACAGCACAAGTGCCACCTCTTTCAGGAAACCTGGTCCCCACCTTGACCCCTTCTCCAAGATTTCCTTTCATTTTCTCTTTTATATATTGAGATTTATACATGTTATCTCCATGATTAGAATATGAGCTCTTTGAGAACAAGAATTGAGTGCTTTCATGTCTTTTTATCTTTAGAATTTCGCAGAATGTTTGGCACATAATAAATTACTTCACAAATACTTATTTCTTGAACAATTTGATTGATACTAGGCATAGAAAAGAATACAGATTTAAAAGTAGCCTCAGCATTTTTAGTTTATATCTGCCAATCTTTAAATAGGGGGAACTGAAGGAAATTGCCAACAGAGAATGATATTCACATAATTCATCAAGAAGATAATTCGATTTTTATGAGGATCTGATTGGGGGGATTCTATCAAACATTCAATATTCTAAAACTAAATACTATATGCAGAAGTTAGAATATCTAGTCTCATCATAACTCACTTTCTGACTAGCATTACAGTATCTTAAGCCAGTTTAATGAATTAGAGATATATTCATGATATTTTATTTCTCTGTCATGTAAAGTAGCCATTATTCTTATGGAAAAAAGAGACTTGCAAAAACCTATCCATTCCACAAGAATAAAAGAATTACAAAACATTTGTTAAACATTACCAAAAATCACAGGTTGATATAGTGATTAATGAGCCATCCTGGAAGCAAAGATATGGGTTCAGTATACTACATTCACAATCTTGGGCAAATCACTTGATTTGTGGAAGCTATAAGTAGTTTTCTTAGGCTTTAAGTTACAGAAAAGTTTCGTCTTGGGAATTATCTTTATCAGTTAAATCACAGGTCTTATCCCTATTCTTTAAATGACATGCAAAGGGGATACAAAAATAAAAAATAGGCCATCCTTTCACTGAACTCACATTGTAAATGGGTAAGGCAACATATAGAGAAAAAAAGAAGGAAATATAAAGATTCTAAAGTTGTTTCACTAGGAAAATGGCAAAGTTCAGGTTAGTTAGTTAGGTATCCTTGACAAGTCAGAAGACATTAGCAGTAGGTCTACATATATTGGGCAGGACTAGTGGTAAAGCACTTTCTTATCCTGATTGGACAGTTCTACTTGTCCCCTTTTCTGGAAGAAAGAAACATAGTGCCTGCATTGGAAGAGTTTCTGTGATGGCAATTAAGTTGAGATTGTAGTATAAACCACATTATGGGGCAGGAAGTTGGGAGATAAAGTGTTATATGCAAGGGACAACAAATAGCATGGTATAACTGGATTGTAGAACATATGGAATAGAGTAAAGTATATGAACTCTGTAAAAGAGAGAAGGGGTCAAATTGTGCTTCTTCATGTCTAGTGGAATCTAAACTGAGCCAAGCAGAGTGAGTTAGTGAATAGGAAGGGGAGTTCATTGGTTAAATAAAGGATGTCAATTTTTTCTGAGTCTCTTTTCACAATAATGTCACTTTTCATTAATGTCATTGATGAAGAAAATGGAGCAGAAACATTTTAAAATTAGCTAATAGATTTTTAAAAGTTATTCACAAAATTGCAATAATTATGGGGTCCAGAAGAGACAGTCCTTTATTTTCAAGAAATGAATATGTACTTTTAGCTAGATTTTGCACCAGGACTATCCTTAGTCAAATTAATCAATAAATATTTTAAAGTGCTTATTCTGACTTCATCTGAATAATTTTCTGTTTCCAACATAAACATATATAAATTTGTGGAAAGGTTCCAAAGGGAATTTTATTTGTTCTTGGAAAAGCAAATTTGGATATGATGATTAAAATATATTTTAGATTTTAAAATGGCCCATTCTTGTTCAACTCAAAAGGCAATAATGAAATCAGTATAGTTCCTTAAACCACCAAAAGTTTAGGGCATAAGAAACAGCAAGCAGCAAACATGCTTTAAAATGTTAAGATTTGGAAATACTAGGGAGATCCACATCACCCCCATCAAGTTATCTATTTACTGAATACCATAGCCAAACAATATTTCTTGCAATTCAGGGACCAGGTCACTGGTAGTTTAATATATTAGAAAACTTCAAATGATTTAAAATTTCTCGCAGAAACAAGTCTTTGTACTTACTATGCTCCATGCTTGGAATCCTCTCCCTCCTTAATTGTTCCTTCAGGTTTTCTTGGACTTTTTTCAAGATCTGTTCCAAATCACTTTTTTCCACAGAAGGCCTTTCCTAGTCACTCTCCCCCTTGCACCAAACTTCTCATACCCAGTGGCTTATTTGGATTCCTCCTACTCTGTATATATCTAGTATATACCTAGCTGTTTCCATGTTCTCTCCCTCATTAGATTGTAAGCACCTTGAATTGTGAGGCCATTTTTTTTGTCATTCTGTGGATCCCCCATACTTATCACAATGCTTGACATAAAATAATTGCTTGATAAAGGCCAAATATTTTAATCAATCATTTCTAATAAAAGTCTAAGATAAGAAAAATATTAAATATCACTATTTAAGATATAAAACCATTCTTTGATTGATAATTTATCTAAGTTTTTAAACAGAGGTTTAATTAATTTAAAAATGTATAAAATATTTGATTTTAAAAATATGTTTAAAATGTAAATTAAAAACACACTGAGAAAACATCCATGAATTTGACAAAGATAAAAAAAGAGGAAAAAATTTCAATGGGATTTAAGGAATATATAACTAATTCATTGTTGGTGAAGCAGAAAAATTTGTCTAAACATCACTTTGGATATCAATATAAAATTAAATAATACAAGTTATAACTATTTTAATATAGGTGTTACTAACATTTTATTTATTTGATTATCTTAGAAATCAGTTTTAAAAGTGAGTACAAATAACTATTATTATTCGTGATATTTTTATCCTATCCTTTGATGTCACTATAGAAACTTAGTCTAAACTATTCCTATCCTTAATTCAACAAGTATACTGTTTGCCTATGGGTTTCATTTTCAACTGCCATCTATATACAGATGGCTTCCAACATTTTTTATTTACCTTTAGCCAAAACATATATCCTGAATACCAGACATATATCCAGCTTCCTAGACATTTCTCTTAGATACCCAACAAGCATCTATAAAGAAGCATATTTCTTATATTTTCTTTCAATCTGTAAACATAACCTCAATTCTAGTTGATCCTCTCAAGTCTGAAATTTTGTAGTACCCTCCTGATTCCTTCCCTAAAGTCTCTCTCCTCTTTAATACATTTTCTACCTACACAGCCCACATGATTTTCCTAGAGTATATATCTGATCATGTTATTGCTCCCTCAATAAAATACAGAGGCTTCCAACTGCTTCTAGTTTCAATTATAAAATAATTTGTTTTAGCATTTAAAGTTTTCAAAAACCTATCTCTGTCCTATCTTTACAAGCTTCTTTCTTTTCACTCCCTTTTTTTCCCTCACATTCACATCCTCTCCTGCCTCTATAATATTGTACTTTTCAAATCCCACGCTTGGAATGTACTCTCCTAGTTTTACTTCTAATAATACCTGGTTTCTTTTGAGATGTAACTCAAGAATTGTTTTCTACAAGAAACCTTTCCTGATTTGTCTACACCCCCCTCCCATTTCCCAATTCCAGCTATTAGTGTTTTCTTACTAAAATGCCCCTTTGCATTCATATGCAAACATACATGTTTGCATATTTATATATGTGTGTATAAATATATAGCATCCCTCTATATGTATGTTTATATATGTACATATAATCTGTTCCATTGAGATACAGCTTCTTGATAGCAGAAACTTTCATTCTTAATGTGCATTTCCAGCACAATGCCTATTAAAGACCTATAACAGGTCTTTAATAAATGTAAGGTAGTCAATGGCAATATATTATATATTATATTATATATATATATATATATTAATGGCATTATATATAGGAAAGGATTCTTATTGAGGAATGGATTAGCCTAAATATATCTGTTGTCCATTTAAATTCTAATTCTGTGAGTCTGGAACATATTTAGAATATGAGTCAAAAGATTTAGCTCAATATTCATAATATTTAACTCATTTCTTTCTCCAAATTTGTATTTTCTTTTGTTTCTTCCATTTTTCTAAATGGCCCTAAAATGTACTTCCAACTCACCAAACCTACTAAATCTTACACCCTGAATCATAAAATCTCAAAATTTGAATTTAACAGTCTTTTAGGTTAACACATACTTAAAAATAAAATTCTTTTACTATAGGAGTTGTTCCCTTTTTTCTCACAGAGGTGAAACTTATGATTTCTCTTCATAAAGATGTGGTTAAGTGTAAAAAATTAAAATATATAAGATTACAGAAGAAACCAATTATATTCAAGTGGAGTTATCAAAATATTTTCATAAACACTCACAGACGTTATATGAAATTCTCTCTAAGACATACCTTGCTTAAAATAGCCCTTGCTTAAATACCTCCCTCAGACAGGACAGCTCTAAATGTTAGAATAGTTTGTTTGTTTTTTTTAAATTACATGAATTATAACTCTGCCTTTACAACTTCTACCTCTTGATATTATGCCCTCTGGACCTATGTGTAATATATCTAAACAATCTTATGCATGATAAATCTTGAAGACAGATTCCACAAAACACTGAAATCATAATTTCTCAGGCTAAATGTATTCAGTTCTTAAGTTTTTGAGCCTCAGTTTTTATATCTGTAAAGTGAGAATATGGAACCAAAAGGATACTGAAAATATTCCCTTACTAAGACAAAATATCACTATCTAGAAATGAATGATCAAGTAAATTTTAAGCCCTATCAGAACATATAATTTAAGAAAAAATGGGTGATGAACCCATTACTTAACATGTATGCTTAAATTAAAATATAAAAGGATGTACAATGTTTACAAAAACTCACAGTGATAATATTATACATGAATGTTATAACCCACATTTCAAATTCAGTCATCATTATAAAACATATAGTTTCATTTTTTTAAAAAAGTTCAACAACAATTCTCTCAACTGAGCAAGGAGAGTTGGAGGTAAGGATCAAGACAAGTTTAAACTATTTCATAACAATAAATGAATGAAATACTTACTATTATGTAGTGTGGATTGATAAGAGAACGATATCCTGTCAATGGATTGTCCTGGAAAAAATCATCATCAGATGATAGTTCTGTGGTTATATCACTGAAAAAATTTGTAGGTACTACATCAATCATTTTTTTGTATATTTTGCACCGTGGTCGGACAGAGCCTTTCAATATGACATAAAAACTTTCATGAGCAAGTACTGAAAAAAAGTTAAAAAAAAGAAATTGAATATTAAACTTCAATTTCCCAGATTAACTCCTAAAATGTAGCATCTATGACTTGTCTTTTATTTTAATTCATTTATTTTATGTTATGCAATATCAATGGTCCTCTTTCAAATGAGCACACAAAAATCACTCACATCCATAAAAGGTATCAATGGCATAAATAAGCATTTACAGTCTCATTGATATTTTCTGGAGAAAGACCATGCACATGTATTTATAGAAACAAAATGGGCTCATTGGCAAAGGATCAAGATTTTTTAGGAACCATGAAATTGCAAAATTGGAATTTTACTGAAATCTAAGGGTAATCATTCTCAATAATTTTATCTTTCAACACAGAACATTTTCTAAAAGATAAAGAGCTATATAGGCTGCTAAAGTATTTATTAAGCATTTACAATGTGCCAGGTACTATGCAGGAAAGTCAGGTTAATATAATTTAAAGGGTTATGATAATTAATAGGAGGCCATTGTCTACAACACTGGTGCTAAAGGCCAGCAATGAAACTGTCAGAGAACAGTAATAGGCTTAGCCAAATTAAACCACTAGTGGCTAGTTGACCTTATCCTGTTGTCTTCTGCCTCTGTAAGTATGACCTATCCCCAATACTTATAACAAAATCCCTCCTATATTCTACCTTTCTTTCCATACCAGGCTTAGGTGCTCCTTTCTGTGCAAACCTTTCCCAACCTTCCCACTGTGAATCAGTAATAAGTGATCTTTATATCCACAAATCTCATACAGTTCCTTTTTTTCTTTTTGTGTGTATTCAAAATTTCATTCTCTAATTTACATCAGAGACACTGGCATTTCTGATCTTGCTAACAGACTTTAAACTCCTTTAAACCACTGACTACCAAAGGTTGAGAGGAATCATTGTACAAATGATAGAAAGCTAGTATTGCAGTCAGAGAATAAATTCAAATTTTAGCTCCAAAACTCACTAGCTGTGTGATCATAGAGAAGCTACTTAACCTCTTTCTCATTCTTCTTATCTACATAATGGGGATAATTATTTTATTAGTTACCTCACAGAATTGTTGTAAGAAAAAGTAATTTGCCAACCTGATGGCACTCTACAAATGTGAATTGGCATTATGGCATAGGACACTGCAACTAGTAGGTATTTTAGTAAATATTAGACAAAATAATTGAAAACTGTAGAATCAAGGATAAGTTTAATAAAGGCACAGAGATAGAGGCTGGTGGGTGATCACTGGGAGCTACATTCTCAATCAGACTACATGGTCTCTGAGGTTCCTTCCAATGGATAAATGCAGCTTTCCAAAAAAACTATTAAAGCTGTCCCATTCCAAACTTTGCTCTCAGTTCAATAACAATGGATTGATCAGATAAAATGATCTGTATCATTAGGCCTCTCCCTTAGTCAAATAACAGAGAAAGTTCTCTTCTCCTTAAGAAAACCTTTAAGGAATAAAGTAAATGATGAAAATTTCAGGACATTAGCAAAAATATTTTGGTCACTGTTCATTTTGTAGTCATTTAATTTATATTTTATATTTTTTAAAAGAAACTCAATTTTGATCATGCAGGTTTTTGCTTAATTTATCTTTATATAATACTAGTTCTCTGTAATAAAAGCAATATTTATTCCATGTAGATCAAGCCAACTTCTCTCTATTGAAATAAAGTAAATATCCTAAAGACTTAACTAGTTTCAGAGACTAAATCTGAATTATTCAACTAGCTTCCCAGTTGCCTTAGATATAAAAAAGTAGCTAGTTTTACCCCTATTTAAAAGGGGCTACTTATGGTTGATGGATTGCCCACTGATGTATAGATACTTCAGACATCTAATAGGGCTCAGCACTGTGGTAAATGAAGAGACTGGTGGTAGGGGATATATCCAAAGGAATCAATGCTGAATCTTTACTGAGTATCCTTTTCATGCCAATATTAATGAAATCTCTTTTATTAAAGGTTATATAGGCTATAAAAGTTTATTTGTATTCTAATACCAAGTCTTAATCACCAAATTGGACAAAAATAGCTTTGGCTCAGAACCTTCAATGTATGGTGCAGCAAAGATGAAACTGTATGAACTTCAGCTAAACTTTTTCTTTCTTTTCAGAGATGGATAAAATATATAAATAGTGTCTATCTGAGGGTTATGGTTTTGGGGACTTTTTTGTTTTTAATTTAAAAGGCAGATCCATAAAGCAAAGATAATTGGATGTGGTGCTGTTATTATCTGTGATCTTGGGAAAATTAGTTAACCCCTCTAGCATTTAGCATCTTCACATGCAAACTGAGAAAACTGAACTAGATGATTTTAAAATTATTCTTCTGACTCTAAAACTGTTTCTTCTTCCAAACAAAGTTTACCTGACACACTAAAAAGTATCTTAATATCTAATCTTAAATAATGTATTTCACAAGTGATTTTCCATTTAAATTAAAAGTTTGAAAAAAATGTACATACACTTTAAAACTAAACTAAATTTTAAGTAAAAAAAAAAAAAAAAGAAAGAAAGAAAAAGAAAAAACCTTAATGTTATTAGTGTAAAAGGGATAATAGATTATAGTACCATAAGCATGCCCAAAAAGTTATATTTTATTGGAAAGACTACAATGCCATATGTTTGTATATATGTATGTATAAATACACACACATACATATATGACAACTAGGTATCACAGTGATAAGATGACTGGTCATGGACTAAAGATACTAGCTGTGATCTTGGGGAAGTCACTTAACTCCTATCTCAGTTACTTCCACTATAAAATGAGGATAATAACAGCATTTATCTTTCAAGGTTGTTGTGAAGATAAGATGAGATAATATGTGTAAAGTACTTATCATAGGCACCTGATACATAGTAGGTGCTATGTAAATACTTATTTCTTTTACCTTCCCATATATATTTAATATAGCATTAATATATTACATAATATATTGTTATATAGCATAATTCATCTGTGCCCCATAATTAATTTATAACATATGTATATATTATATAAACATTTTATTTCAATAAGTATTAATTTTCTGTATGTTGAGCTACTGTGCTAGGTCCTAGGGATATTTTTCCTTGGGGAAAAATGAGATAATCATATTCCTCAAGGTATTTACATATTTTCTCAGTGCACAAATAAATATAAAATGTGAAGCAAATGTAAAGTAAAATCTGAAGGAAAAGAGCACTAATAACTTGGGGAAAGTGGAGGAGGAAGGAGATAGCTCTTACACTGAATGAAGAGAAGAAAACTAAAAAACAGAACTAAGGTGGGAGATTATTCAAAAAGAATCTGAGGAAAATTATTATCAAAAAGCAAAATTTATCTTTTAGTGCTAATTCAGGGCACATTTTTATACCTATTTTATCTTGTCCTCTTCTCATGTAATAACATGTAGTAATTACGGCAATAGAAACAACCATAGTTGTATCATACATTTATATAGAGCCTTAAGGTTACAAAATACTTTACGTACATTTTTCTATTTGAGTCACACAATTATTCTATATGGCAGAGGTTTTTTTTGCCCAAGAAATTTTTAATCAATCTAAAATGTATAGATATATAAAATAGCTTTAAATATCAAATATTTATTGCTAATAAAGCATGATTTTACAATGACCACATTCAGTTATACAACCCTTTACAGGGTCACAAGTTTAAGAAACTTTTCTATATATTATAGATTTACAAAGAACAGACACCTTGAAAGATTTTCGGAATAATTAAATTTGAGATTATTAAAGTTGAGAAGTTTCAAATGATTTAACCAAGCTATCTAGACCCACAGCCAGGAACAAAACTAAGACTTCCTGTATCTGTTGTTCTTCCTTTTTTTTTTTTTTTTTTTTTTTTTCCCCTCTCAAGGCAAGTGGGGTTAAGTGACTTGTCCAGGTTCACACAGCCAGTATATGTTTAGTATCTAAAGCCAGAATTTAACTCAGGTCCTCCAGATTTCAGGGCCAGTGCTCTATCCACTGCATCATTCAACTGTTCCAGGTGTTCTTTTTATCATACCATACTGCTTTCATGATCCTGGATCTTATTTTTGAGATATCACATTACTAAAAAATATTATAGGCAATTTGATAGAAAGATAAAGAAGGCAAACTCACAATCAATTGTATGTTTATGTGTGTGTAATATAAATTAAATATTTATTCCTTATTTGAAAGCCTAGAAACTGTGTTTTGGTTCAGTCCCACTCATAAAGTCAAAGAGACAGATTAGACCTTTGAAGGTAAAGAGAGAGTTATATAGTTCTTGGTTAGTAGATGAACTACCTCTATGACTCTGAGCAAATCACTTAACACTGATTACCTCAAAAAAGATAAGAAAAAAATGCCAGGTGGATATAGTGTTTTATGAAATAAACCCTTTTTGATAATTTCTTAGGGTAAAAGAAAGTAGGATCGGTGGCCAAAAAATTAAACAATGACTTCCCTAACTCTGTTGGGTTTAGAGCAAGCCCATATGGTTGTTAGTAACTAGTTTGAAAGCAGTTGCAAGGTTGGCAATAGAGACACAGTGATTTTATTCCCATTTGTAAATTCTATGCTTTTAAGTCAAGAATTCAGTCTTCTTGGAGATGTATTATACTTTAAGATGCCCAATTCATAGGCAAATTGGGCAGTAAGAAAAGCTTTCCTGTGAGATGAGGTGGTTTTGATTTGCTATATTCATACTGACCACACTTCTAAGCCAAACCAGAGAAGCATTTGCCACTCAGAAAGAAGCACAGATTGTCAACTCTCTAGAGAACAAAGGGAGCTTTGCTTTTCTTAGACCTCTCTGCTCAGTATTAATGGGAACACATAACCACTAAAATGAATCTGGTCCTTGTCATGAAGAGAGTATCATTAAATATCCACCAATCAGGGCTGAATTCCATTTGTCAGGGGCATTTCATTGATCAGTCATATACCCAGTACCTCATTAGAATTGACACATCTCTCATTATCATATTCATTCATTTATTAATTGTTAACTACTCAGAGTTTATTTCCACATGACCAGAATACACATTTTTCCATGGATATATAAGGGTCAAGAAGTCTCTATGAAAGGTCTTTTTGTTTATGAGAAAAAACAAATGAAAATTCTTTTATTAATTGTTCACCAGCCATAATTAATAAAATGATTAAATTATCTCTCAAACTTTTCATATGTTACATTACAAACAGAGAGACACAGGGAGGGGATAGGAAAGGGAGAGAGAAAGGGAGAGAGAGGGGGAGAAAGAGAGAGAAAATGTATGATATATGCATACATACATATCCCAGAATTCTTTCTTTCAAATAATGGGATTTAGGGAACCTTTATTGGATGAATGGATATTATCTAGAAAAGATAAATCAAGTAACCTTATAAATGTGCATTGAAAAATTAATTTCTCCTGCCTATCTTGGACCTAAATATAAAGGTTAGTACTCCACAGTTTTAAAATAGTCATACCTTTCCCTTAATCTTTCTAAAATGAACTTTCCTTAATCCTCTCATGTGAACTTCTTTAGGTACAATTTCCTACAGCAATTAAAAGATTAAAATTTACATTATGTATGGTCAGGTTAGCACTACAATGAAAATATATAATACTTAGAACTAGTAACCTGTTAACAAATAAGAGAGGGAGACTTACTCTAATCATGCATATTACAGCAGAGCTATTCCAACACTAGAATAGATCATAAAAGCTGTGGTTGGTTTCTATTATCCATCATCTGAGCAATGACACTTTGGGTTATCTATCACAAAAAGAATGACACTTAACCTTATATATCATCTTCATGATGGCTCTCTGATGATGTGCATCAAAAAGTAGTGTTTCCTTGGCAATTTGGGATTGCACAAGTTCAGTGTGATTTATAGAAAATTATCTCTGCTTAGAGGGGAAAAAAAAAACTTTACAACATCCATGTGAAAGAAATTATCTTGCTATTATATCAATAACCAACTATTAAGTTAGGAACCAGACTTTTCTTCTTATATTTTCTCACATAGAAAGTCAGTCTCTGAAAGACATGACTGATTGATGAGATTGTCCTAATCCTCAAAGAACATGTTCTTCCATCATGGGCATGACTCCATTCAACTAGATCTTACTTCTGTTTAGAATGTAAATAGAAACCAATCTGGCAAGTTTTTTCCAAGGAAAACATTTCCTGTCTTTGTGTCCCTCTATTAGAATTTAGGGTGATGCAGCTAATGAGGGATAAAACCACTTAAAGTAGTCTGGATGGAGATGATACTCTGTCTAAATCTGGTGGCAGTTTAGTCAAATGAACAAGCCATTATTCAGGAGAAATCAAAGACTTCTAGCCTACCTCTTCATTAAATATCCACCAATCAGAATTTAATTCTATTTGTCATAGGCATTCTCTTTCAAAACCATGCAATACTTTCAGATTTTCCATATTTTTGTTTTTGGTCTTCCAAGAGAACCTACTGACCATCAATTTATTGATTATAAATTGGTCATTAATTACCTAGAAACTGCCTCTAGGAGTTTTTATTCATCACACAAGCTTCTCATTGGCATTGGTTGTATCCCCACTCCTTGGTAATTTGCAATTATTAAATTGTAGGAGACCTGGAACCAGGCTTCTTTACTCAAAGGGAATCTGCAGAAGCTACTGGAGAAGGGTAGTAGACTAGACGTGTCATCTTTGAATTAGGAAAAGATTTTTGTTTAGTTACATAAATAAAAATATACTTGTTAAAGGAAGTTTAACCTGTACTGGACCTGTATTCACCAAGGTCATAAAAACATTTTATTTTAGGCTACTTCTATTATTAAAAGTAAATTATCATCTTGAATTAAAAATTGATTTTCCACAATTGGATATACATCATTTTCACTATTGATCAAAACTGACAAATTATGGTTGCAATTTAAGTTGTTGATTTAAATATGATTTATTTGGACCTTGGGATATGGATTTTTTTTTACTATAACTAAAACTGTGTAATTTCAGCATCATAAAGAATTTAGGATATCTAAGGAAACATAATACTCATAAAAGAGAATGCTATGGAACACATTAAGAATTTATCAAATAGAAAAATAGAAAGTATAACAAATTTTAATGAAAAAATTAAAGGGAAAACAACATAAATATCTAAGAAAAAAATTAGTTACATTTCTATTTCATTTTTTGGATTTATCTCTCAGTCTGAGTGGGCTCCATTCCAGCTTTGGATGATCATCATATTTTACTGAAATTATTTAAACTTCCTTTTTAAATGTTTGTTTTAAGGAAAGAATTGGTAATTTGCTAGAAGTTTTATATAAATGTTCTATTTTCTTCCCCTTTTTTCGTACCTTTTTGACTTCAGTAACACTTTCTTCCAACTATAAGCAAAAAACATTTATCTACTTTTTTTTAGTAGCCAATAATTTAATTATATCTCTTGAGAGTGACCTGTAGACCAATCCAGTATACCATTGGGCAACAGTGCTCAGAAAGTTAGCCTCTTAGTATCATCTTGGTAAAGTGATTAGTATGATAATCTTTATTTAACTTCTTCCAAATTTTATTTCTTAAAGTCTACATTTCAGAGATAGCAAAGATTTCACCTAGCCTTCAAGACATTTTAGGTCGTAATCAAATCTATTCTAAATAACTAGTAGAATTTCTAACAGGATGTTAGATGTTATACATAGAGAAGTATATAGACCCATTTCTGGCTCCCAAGGATATTATAACCCATTCTGGATTATATTTACAGGGCATTTGGCTAGCAAAACAATAGAAATAGTACAAAATAAGGAAAAATTCACAAAGGGGAATTTAGCAAACATTTGTTAAGTGTTTACCACTTATAAAGCAAGAGACAGTGTAGTATAGTAGAAGAGAGTTAACTTGGGTGTCAGGAAGGGCTATGTTGACGCTGGGCCTCTAACATGTAATAGCCCTGTCATTATGGGCATATCACTGGTCTTCTCTGTGTTCCAGGTAAGTACATGTTACAGATGTGTTGGTAAAAAGTTTCCATGCTGAGAGTTCCTTATAGAGATGAAATCATAAGTTTGGACCACCTCGTTCTCCCACTCCCAGCAACATACAAGGTATTGTTTTAAGGAAGGAGGATGGCTTTATACATACATATGTATAGTTCATTAAGATGAACAAAGGCTTTACAAATGTCCTTATATAATAACAATTAACACTTTTATAGTACTTGAAAGTTTATAAAACACTTTGCAAATATTGTCTTATTTTAGACTTACAACCACTCTGGGAGGCAGTTGCTATTATTATCCCTATTTTATAGTCAAGGAAACAGACATTCAGAGGTTAAGTGATTTGTCCAAGAGCATTCAGTCTGGAAGTGTCTGAAGCCAGATTTAAAATCAGGTCTTCCTGATTCCCGAGCCAGAGCTCTATTTTCATATCAAACTTGTGGAGTAGAAACTATTATTATCACCATTTTATAAATGAAGTTATCAGTGGCGAGAGAGTTTAAGTAGTTTGCTTAAGATCACACAACTACTAGAAATCTAAGGCAGATTTTGACGTTTCTTCCTGATTCTAGATCCCTAGTTCTATCCATAGAACTCCCCATCTGACTCTTTACAATGCAAATGAGTTCTAGTTTAGGACCTTCTAGTAACTTTTGTGACAGGGGAAATATGTTAATTGCATGGACTCTCAGTTTTCCCATTTTCACTAAATATCTTGATTACTCCAAGAGAACTCTATGAAATTTCTTTGATCATTCTAAAAGAGAAATGCTGATAAACAAAAGGAACTTAAAAAGTTTCCTGAAATGTATGAGTGTGAGTGAAACCAGGTGAAGTTTTCTCAAAAAGTCTATAAGATAGAGTACATCAGACCTTAGGTGTAAATCACATGATCCCTATTCCCAGAGATCTACAGAACAGAAAGATCAGGCCTTGAGGTCAGGTTGCAAGAGATCATGTGATTTAAATCATATAATCTCTAGACTTAGAGGTCCCTAAAAGTCAGATTCTAGGCCAAGAAAGTGATGGGACCCACAGAAGGCAGACAACATTGGTGACCATTAGTCAATAGTTACTTCCTTTTTAGTAAATCCAAAGAAAAGATTTGGACTTTTTGCTCTTTAACCTTATGGAAATACAAATTTGGAGATTTTGTTGTTTTATAAATTGTATTAAATTTATATAGATTTAGTCATAAGTTATGTTTTCAAGCTATGCCAATTTGATCATTTTTTATTATCTCTGCATATAAATCAGAGTTGTAGTGTTTATCATATGAGTTGCTCTGATATTTAAAGGTGGCAAAGCATTTTTCTTCTAAATATTCATTAAATGGCAGAAATAATTCATCTAATTTAAAATCTACTCAACCATATCAAAATAATGTTAAGTATTAATAGTCTTTTTATTGGCTTTTTATTTTTCCTTAAAAGTATTTATGATGATAAGTTTTCTGTTTCTGTTCAGGTCAAATGGAATTCATTATAGTGGAATAGAAAATATGAAATGGATCAAAGGGAATAGGTTCCCATGCTCTCTCTCTTACTTTTTAGTTGTTTGACCTCAAGGATGTTTTCATCTCTCTGATTCTCAGTTTCCTCATCTATAAAGCGAGGAGGTTGGAGTAGATCAATTTCAAATCCATTCCAGCTCTAAATCTGATTCACAATCCTAATTATGACAGTAGATTTGGGAGTAAATGAAGAAGAAAGGGAAATACCAAATAAGGATTTAATTTTGGGGACAAAAATATACAAATAGGTAAAAATTTCTAAAAAATAACTAAGATTTTTTATGTGAAGTAATTTAGTAGTTGCAAGAGACATTGACTATTTTTATTTATTCAAAAGAAAAAGAAAAATCAATGTGATTTAACTATGCCCTGGACAAAGAGAACCAGTGAACTTAATTCAGAACTAATAGATATTATGAACATTTAAACTCAAGCCAATTGATTAACCACTATAGCTTCCAGGTCTTCTAATTATTAGCTATATATGCTGATACCAAGTTTTGTGAAGTATATTGCTCATTAAATTCATATGGGAGAAGACAAGTGCCAAAAATAGGAATGGATCAGCTTATCTAATTTATTCATTTAACTAAATGTATTATATGAATAAGAGAAAAAGTTTCCTTGGACACTAAGTAACTTGAAATACTGAAGCATTATAACGCCATAAAAGTCAAACTGAGAAAAGTATTTAACCACACTTTGGTACCATTACCCGTGGTGCCTTTCAGCCAGGTTTCAACAGTGATAGTTCGACTAAGTGCCTTGAAATCTTCATGGGTCAGTTGGGAAGTTAAATCAGGAATAGTTTTCATCATCTTATATATAAAGTGGCGTTCTGCAACATTCCTGTGAATAGGGCTGTAAAAAAAAAATACACATATTAAAAGGGAATTTAACTTCTTTGTTGAGACTTATTTAGAAAAAATGCTGGTGGACTTCCATGAAGAGAGCAATCCAAATAACTTTATTATAACAAAAAATATAGCTTTTTTTAAATCCAAAAACCATCACAAGAAAATAAAGGTAATCAAGTAAAAACAATAATAATATTAAAAATAATGCTCTGAAGGCACCATACAATGTTATATTATATATATATATTTACATATATATATATATGCATATATACATACACACATACATATATACACAAAGAAACAAAGGCCCAATTTTTTAATACTAATATTTTACCAGTATTGTATGGCTTTGTTATAAATTATAAATAAGGATCATTAACAGACAATAGAGAGATGTAAGTAACCTATACCATAGATATACTCATATATGTGTGTATATATGTATATGTGTATATAGAAAATGAATATGTATATAAGAAATGATTATCTGAAAGTAAGAACTAGAATAAAGGGTCTCATAAGGAAATGAATTAAAGAAAATGGGCTAGTCACTTAGTGAGATCTAAAGATTATAAGTAAAGTGTTTGAGGACTCCACTGGTATACTTTTGATGTCAGGAGGATTTGAGGAAAGTCTCTAGAATATTTGGTAAATTGCTCTGGCAAATCTATGATGGATGATCACTGTATGTAAGAAGTATGAATGGTTTGCAATCTACATTGATGGGAAGAACATTCAGTTCAATGAAGTTACAGAAGCACATGAGTAATGCTTAAAAAAAAAAGTTAAAGGAAAACATGAAATTGGCATGAAGGTAGAAGAAGGATCTGTGAGTTCCTTACTGTCAAAATTTCTTTCCACACACACAGATCACAATCCATGGGTGACTTAGCTTAAGGTCCAAGGACCTGACTGCTGCTTATAAAAGAAATGTTAAGTCAGTTAGGGATACAATAGATATAGTGCCATAATTGAAGTCAGAAAGACCTGAGTTTATATCCAATGTCAGACACTTACTAACTGTGTGATCCTGGGCAAGTCACTTAACCCAGTTTCATCTGCAAAATGAGCTGGAAAAAAGAATGGGAAATAACTCCATCTTGCCAAGAAAACCCCAAAAGGATCACAAAGAGTTAAACACAACTAGAAATGACTAAACAACATAAAAGTAATTGATTTATCCAGGTTGATATAGTTAATAAATAACAGAGTCAGAATTTGAACTTAGTTCTTCCTGACTTACAATTCTGCATTCTAATCACTGTCTTCATACTGCAAAATATTATTGCTGGTTACTTGAAATTAAAGGAAATCAAACAAAACTTTTTTGTGTGTCTTGACAATCCTGGAGTAATTATGCAAAATACAATATTTCAGTATTTTTTATTAGCCTTAATCAAGCTACAAGGAAAATGCTATTGAGTTGCATTGTTTCTAACTTTAAAGAAATAAGTATTGCATGTATGCTTTAAGCTAACATTTCAGGACTATAGAATAGGATCCTGAGGAGAAATATATGAATGCAATAAAAATATTGAAGATAACACAAATCAATCATATAATAGACTCATCAATTTTCATAGTAAAATTGATCACCAAGAAAAATGATCCCTCATACCAATTATGAAGCATGTATGAATCAATTATATATTCTTTTCAGAAGGTGATTATAGTAGTTATACCTTTATTAGTTCCACTGCCTAATATTTTTAAAATTTAAAATGTTAATACTTAGGAAATTAATTAAGAGAAATGTTATGGTGCAGTAGATAGCCAGCTTCAGAAGCAAGGAAGGCAGGGATGAAGTCCTCAAGCAGCTGAATTCTGGCAGTGTGGCTTTGGACAAGTCACTTAACTTCTTAGTGACAGAAGCAATTCATTAAGTCTAAAAATTAAAGAACCATTAACAATCTTCATTGGTAAGAGAAGCTTACTCTTTGGGAGCTGCTTATACTAATGAAATGATATCTTGATTTTTAAAAAGATTAATTCAATTTGAATATTCAATGAGACTTCTGATTTTAGATGCTTTGTTGTGAGGATGCTCCAGTTTTCTGAAATTCAACAACTTTTTTTATTTTTTTGAGCAGAGATTTTTTGTTTATTTCTTTTTAAAAAATAGCTTTTTATTTTCAAAATATATGCAAAGATAGTTTTCAACACTCATGTTTGTAAAACCTATGTTCCAAATTTTTCTTCCTCCCTTCTTCCCATGCCCTCCCCTAGACATTAAGTAATCCAATATGTGTTAAACATATGCCATTCTTCTATACTTATTTCCGCATTTATCATGCTGCACAAAAGAAAATAAATGAAAAAGAAAAAAACAACAAAAAGATTAAAATACTATATTTTGTGATCCACATTCAATCCTCATAGTATCTCTCTGGATGCAGATGGTTCTTTCCATCACCAGTCCATTGGAAATGAGATCACGTCACTGTTAAAAAGATCTATCAGAGTTGATCGTCACATAATCTTATAACTGCCATCAACAACTTTTTTATTTGCACTAGTATAAAAATTGTCTATTGAAGCCTTCCAATGTCACAATTGAAGCATTTTTTTGTGCTTAGAGTAACACCTATTATCCTTATTCAGGTTAAGATAGTAAAGATGGCCACTGGCATTCATTCTATTACTGAAATTCTGGGATCCTGGAATATTTTCCTAACCTCATTTAATTCTATTGTGCAATAGCAATATTCCTTATATGAAATAACATTTATGAAATTAGAAAATAATATATAAATATCAGAGAATGTTTATATACAGTGTGATGATGTCAAGAGAAAATGTAGTGAATTCCTCAGAGTACTTTTGATTGATTATGCATCTGTATTATTTTCTAAGAAAATGTGCTGATCTAGGCAATGTAGTTTCTTCCCTAAACAGTAGGGAATTAAATGTGAAGATAGTATCTACATATTTGGAATGAAAAACTACAGAAAAAGGAATAATGAGCTATTTTTAATGAAGAGATTGCTGAAGAAAAATTGTCAGGTGCCAAGTGAAGAACTATCATTATAAAATAAAATTTTAAAAAATAGATGTTCAAGCACATATTACTTGGAAACAACTATCAAGCAGAATAGCACTGGGTCTTAATATAAGGGCAGCAGAACTCGAGGCTATGCAATTCACTTTAATGAACATTTATTAAAATTCTACAATCATAGAACCTTAGGGATTTAGGGGACTGCATAGATCATTTACTCAAATCTCTTCTGAAACATCCAAAAAATTGTGGTTTTTCAGACTATTCTAGAAGTTAGTCAATGACAGTAAAACTCAGCTTCAAAAATATCCACTTCCATTTGGAGATAGCTTAAATTTTTAGGGAATCATTCCTTATGATCTAATTGTTTTACCATGATTTCCTATTATTTTCTCCAGGAGTCAGTAAAAATAGAACTATACTCTCTTCCAAATGACAACCCTTTAAATATTGGAAAACAGAATAATTTTTTTCTAATAAGCATGCTGTCTCTGCAACTGCTTTTTGAATATGATATCAAATTACCTTACTATTCTCATTGTCCTTCTCTGTATATATTCTAGAAGGCATAAAGTGAAAAACTTTATCAAATATCTAACTGAAATCCAAGTAAACACACATAGAATTTTTTCTATCTACATATTCAGTAATAATCTCCAAAAATTACATAAGCATATCATTCAGTCAATAAGCATTTATTAAGTACCTACTATATGCCCAGGACTATGCACTGGAGATGAAAGAGTATTTAAAGACAGTCCCTGTTCTTAGGAAATACATGATCTAATCAAAGGCAACAGAAATGAACCAATTATATACAAGAACTATCACAGCTGTATATTGTATATATTAGAAAGAATCCACAAAGGAAACTAGAATTAAGAGGATTCAGGAAAGATTTTGTTTAGATGGTGAGATTTTAGCTGAGACTTGAAGGAAACCAGGAAAGACAGAAAGCAGAGATGTGTAGAGATGAAATCCAGATAATTTTATATTTGATTCTGTACGTGTTTTGAAATTTATTGAACAAGGTAGTGACATGGTCAGACTTGGACAATTAATTTGATGGCTGAGAGCATGATGAACGAGAGTGGGAAAAGACTTGTGGCAGGCAGACTAACAAGCAGGTTATAAAACTTGTTCATAATTAAACCATAAGAGTTCATAGTGATCAGCATTTCTAAGCCCTAGCAATCACTTTAACAATTCGTCCTAGAATTTTACCTAGAATTCAAGGTAATTAGCTTATAGTTTGTAAGTATTGATTATATTTTTAAAAAACATTTCATTTAACTTCTTTCATTCTTTCCCCACGTTGAATATCTTCCATGATTCCCTAAAGCCAATTGATTATTTCATCTATTATATCTACAAGTTCTTTTAGTACACTGTGATGTAATTTATCTGGGTCAGGTGGCTTGAACTCATTTAGAATAGTTAATTGCTCTCTTACTTCTCTTCATTTATCTTCATTTTCAATCTCTGTTAATCTTATTTAAATGACCTTTCCCAATATGAAGATTATTATTATCCTTGGTGATGAAAAAAGAAGCAATTAGGGGTTGAGTAATTCTGATTTCTCTGCCAAAAGTTGTTGTTCCATACTGTTCCAAAGAGTGTATCTATCTTTTCTTCATTATTTACATGTTTTAAAAAAAACACATCATTTTTCTTAATTTCATGATCTTTTAAAACATCATATTGTTTTGGATTTTATCATTCCTAAAACTATTAAAACATTGTTTTAATTATAATTTTCATTTTCAAATGTATACCTATCTTCCCTATACAGAGATCACATCTTAGATATCATTAACAAAGAATGAAAAGGAAAAATGAAGTAATGAAAAAAGCAGTAAAATACAACTAACCAACACCACAGCTGTTTGGTCTGGGACACTTCTAATTGGGGTTATGTTCTACCAAATCTAGTATATCTGTAGTTTCTGATGCACTGCTGAACCTAATTGCTGGCATGCTGCTTCAATAACCTGAAAAAAAATTTATTTCAGTTCAGTCATTTTTCACTCATGTCCAGTTCTTTATGACTCCATTTTTGGTTGGGGTGGGGAGTTTTGACAAAGGTATGGAGTGGCTTGCCATTTCCTTCTTCAGTTTATCTTACAGATGAATAAATTGAGGCAAACTTGGTTAAGTGGTTTTCCCAGGGTCATATAACTAGTTTCTGAGGTCAGATATGAAATCAGGAAGAGCAATTTTTCTTATACCAGATACAGTACTTTATCTACTATGTCATTCAAAAATGCCTTCTAGAATAATTGAATCAATTTATAGATCTAATCTAATCTAAGTTGGTTTAACTTTCTACAATTGTTCTTAGTCAACCTGGAAAATTTTCTGGCCTTGAAGTAAGAAAGACTTCAATGTTCTTTTGATGTTCATTTTCCTGATATTGTTTCTTTTGTTATTAAAGATTCTTCCTTTAAAAATTACTCATATCTTTATAATTTATTCATTCATCCATTCATAAATCAAACAATCAGCAAGTCTTTACTACTAAGGGCCTAGTATTTGTCAGATACTGTGAATCTTTTAGGTATTAGAGAATGGCTCTCAATCATATATTTTGCTACTTCTCTGCATACCTTACATGTCAGACACTTAGATTTTTTTATGTAAAGATTTTGTTACTTTATAGGTTCTCCCCCCTCCCCATTTTATCCATTTCTCCAGTTTTCAAGGAATTATTTTGGGTTTTGTTGTTGGGGATTTTATAGGTTTTTTAATTTTTAATTATATGATGAAATTTACTAATCTCAAATTTTCAATTTTGTTAATGTATATATATATAATGTAATATATATATAGTTTTATGTATATATATATAAATTTTTATTTGTACCAATTGATGAACTTCTATATTCCTATATCAATCTGCTTATATACCTCTCCCTTTTCTCCTTCATCTTGATTATTTGAGTTTGTGTTTTTAGATCTTGTTCCTAAGCTAATTTTTACTTTAATATTTTTTCGTTTTTCTGTTTTTGTTTTTTATCTGAATATATATATATAATCTTCTAAAATTCTAGTGAACAAGCTAACCATTCTCCTCCTTAACTATTTTGAGCTCTAATGGCAAGGTTACTTTTTTTCAAAGCTTTCCATCATTTGTACTTTTCATCTAGTTCTTTCAAACTTGTCTCAAAAAGATACATAATAATAGTTCCCAATTCATCTACATTATGAAAAACAAAACTATCAGCAAAATAAATTTAAAAATCTATCTATGTCTTTAAATATAGATGATATCCTATATATTGCTGAAGGCAAAATAAATAGTCAAAAATTCAGCACAATTGCAAAAGTGGTAGCAAGAAATCACTTCTATAATGGTCTAAGGATTTCTAGATTCCCAGGATGGAAATAGCCTTATGTAAGATAAGAAAGGATAATAAAATTTCATAGGATCATAGTATCTTATCTCAAAAACATGTTTTCCAAAATCTCTTGTCTAGAATCTCACTCTCCTTTGAACATAACATTTGTTCATACACTTTATGACACATAAATGTAAGATACTTGGCTAATTATAGACAGTTAAGAAATATCCCTTAAAGTCATCTAAGTAAAAAAACATGTTATCCAAGAAATTACAAGCCAAAAAGGTAGATACAACTTTGTTCTTACATAAATGCTTCCCTGTTGAAGGCCAGAATAAGACAATGGATTTAATATCAGAAGCTAAGCTTTAATACTTCATCTTTTCACAAATGTGAAGATGTACTGAAAAAAAATACATTAACACTAATTTTGCAACTAAGTTGATGCCCCCAATTTCCAGGCAGTGCACCATCAAATCCTACTGCAGAAAGACATAGTGAGTTTGCAATTACTCACTAATCAGTGCCTCCTTAGCCATCAATATGCAACATCATCCTCTATCTGTTCTCTCGTTTGCACTGTCTAATCATTTAGGGGTGAGTGAACTGAATAAAAATTCAGTCTTATTTGATCATCCCAATTCAGGTGACAAATATTGGCTGCTATTCAGTATTCTAGAAAGTGGGTTTGGTCATTCGGGGAGTAGACAGCTGTCAGAGACACAATGTGCCTGTCTGGTGAGCTTATTGCTATGTTTACGTACATCTAAGATCTAACAGAGCTGGGAGAGCACCTATTAGCTCTACCTGTCCAGAATAATGTTAATGAGCTATTGCTGCTGAACAATGACTCCTTCATTCCTGGAAAGAAAGGATTTTCAAGGCCAATAAACTATCTTCTTATACCCTGCAATATTTCTTCTAAGAAGAAAACTTACAACTCAGAAACCTCAATGGCATCTGGAGGAGAAAAGATAGAAAACACATTTCAAAACATCCCATGATAGGTGGATAAATGTACTCATCTTGGCATGGTTTTTAAAAGGGGCTGGGAATCCTTTTTGAAATTCATATGAATTGTGAAATTTATAGTTTCTTTACATTTTCATGAATTCTCAATTCTTGACATCCAAAGTGCATTTCACTTTAGAGTTTTTAAATTTTTAAAAAATTTCTCATTCACAGGTACCAAGAATCAAAGAGCAATGATTGCTACTATGAATATCGTAGAAAACCGGGACTGGATTATGGTTTCATAAAATCCTAAAAAGAGAAATTCCCTCTATCAATAAAATTGTTCTTTACAACTTAAAATCTTACAGGATTACCTGGAGCACTGAGAAGTGACTTGCTAGGATAAGAGAGTTAGGATGTATCAGAAGTAGAAGTTAAACAGAGGCCTTTCTAGCTTCAAGGAGAACTTAAATTCTTTGTGCCAAATTGCCTCACCATTAATAACTTAAATTTATACTACAAAGCTTCAAAGTTTGCAAAACTCTTCTTTAAAAAAAGCAGTCCTTCGAGTTGTACATGTAATCATCTCCATTTGACACATGAAGAAATTGATGCTCAAAGAGGTAAACCCAAGGTCACAGTAACTAAATATCTTTTGTATGTCCTCCAAAGTCATTATTCTTTTCTCTTCATCACACTTCCAGGTAGAATAGCTCAACAAATATAATGTACATAAAACTCAATAAATAAATAATAAAATATATATAAAAGCTCAATAAATACAATGTATATAAAACTTTAAAGTAAATCCAAGGGTTTAAGTTACCTCTCCCCAATACACATACACATATGTACAACACCAAGAAAAAGAAAAAGTCATAAAGCATCTTTAAAATATTTTAAGCTCTTTTTTTACTACACAAGGTAAGGAGAAAAGGAGAGCAGAGAGAACTAATATCAGAATTTATCTTCCAAATTTCATTTTATTCATGGGCTTTTACTTCCTCAGACAAGAATTTTATCCAAATTAAAAGTTATAGACTTATAGATTTAGAGCTTAGAGAAACTTAGAGGTCACGTAGTTGAGTCCTCTCATTTTATGGGTGAGCAAGCTGAGAATTGAAGAGGTTCCATTATTTGCTCAAGGTCACAACAATAGTAGGTAGCAAAACCCAATTTAAACCTACATTATCTAATTCCAGTTCCAATATCGTGCAGGAGATATACAAGTCAGTAAAACAAAGCAACAAAAAGATCTGATAGCAAATCATTTGTATTGAATAATAAGACATTTAAATTTTTGTTGTTTTTTAACCCCTTCTTGACATCCTTGTGTCAGTTTATCTGATTTGAGTCCAGCTTTAACATGAGAAAATTTTTTACAATTTTGAAGGTAAAGGAAACTTCAAGACACTTAAACAAATATTGTCCCTTATGCCTCAACCCTGCAGTCCCCCTTCCTACATTCCATTCAGAAAAAGGTCCTGCTTGCTGTGTACTCAAAATGGCTATGTAGAACCTCTCATTGAATCACAGATCTAAAAGTTGGAAGGAATCACAAGAAGCTATCACGTTCAACCTTGACACCTCCTAGCAAAATTAGCATCATCTCCATTTTATAGGTCATAGAACATTTCAATTGTAAGAAACTACATATATTATATTATCCAACCTCATTCTTTTTTGTAAAAATATCACTTGGATGGTCATCTATCCAATTTTTTTAATCTATTAAAAGAGAGCACATATTTCTGCTCTTTTATTGAGAATTTTTTTTTTCACTTTTTTGCTCTCCGTGATGACAGAAAAAATCTAAGGAAATGAGGGCAAAAACAAGATGGTAAAAAAAGGGAGGGACTCATTTGAATTCCTCCAAATTCCCTTCCAAAAAAGATAAAGTTTCAAAATGAATTCTGGAGTAGTACCAACCACAAAAGTATGAGGTGAAACAATTTTCCAGTCCAAGACAACTTAGAAGGTCAATAGAAAAAGTCTATTCCATTGGGATAAGAATGGAGCATAATTCAAGGAGATGCAGGCCCGGACCCAGCAAAATAGAAACAAGCTTTGGGGGTGACTGCATCAGCAGTGGCAACAGCAGTGTGCCAGTCTCAGCTCACAGACAAATAGTTAGAAAAATATTATAAGGGTCCTTTTACTGACACTGGGTATTTTACCCATACATGGGACATAGGTTGTAGTCCCAAAGAAGAATACTAGCACACCAGAACTTATAGCCACAGGGAAGTAGAAATCCTGCTCAAATTTCCAAGATGGAAAAGAGTATTTGTGGTCACTCACAGACCTGAGTACAGGCTAAAAGAGCACTGATCACATCTCTCCTTACATCATATCATCTTGGAAGAACTTAAAAATTCCAGACGCTTAGAACTAACTCTGAGAACATCAGAAAGACAAGCCTGAAGATTGAGACAGTGGCCCCTCCACCTCAAGAGCAAAACTTCACTTATAAAGTCAAGAAATAGGCTGGAAAAAAATTGGGGGAAAAAGAACCTAATCATTCAAAGTTCTTATGGTTACAGGGAAGTTCAAAACACAAACTCAGAAGAATACAACAAAGTCAAAACTGCTATACCCAGAGCCTTGAAGAAAAATATAAATTTGTCTCGATTCCAAAAAGAACTACAAAAAGAGTTTTAAAAGAATTTTTAAAATTAAAAAGAAGTAAAGGAAACATTAGTAAAACAAAAGAGCAATACAAAAAATCATAAAAAAGAGGCAAGAGTTTGGCAAAACAAGCAACAAAACTACTAAAGAAAATAACACCTTAAAAACTGAATAAGCAAAAGGCTAAGAGAAAAACAAAAATACACCAAAGAGGAAAAAGTTTGTAAAAATCAGAATTGGCCTAATGGAAAAAGAGATATAAAAATTTACTGAATACAAGAATTCTTTAATAATTAGAATTGGCTAGATAGAAAAGGAAATACAAAAACTCACTAAAGAGGAGAATTTCTTAACAATTAGAATGGGACAAGTGAAACTGAATGAGAACATGAGACAGCAAGAAGAAATACAACCAATTTTTTAAATGGGTGAGAGGGAGAAGAAAAGGCAAAATACCCTATTGTAAAAACAACTTGCTTAGAAAATAGATTGAGGAGAGATAATTTAAGAAGTATTGGACTATTTCTAAGCCATAATTTAAAAAGAGTTTAGGTATCATCTTTCAAAGAATTATCAAGGAAAATTGCTCTGGTTTTCTAGAACAAGAGGGTAAAATAGAAATTGGAAGAATCCACCAATGATTTCTGAATGAGATGTCAAGATAAAAACTTCCAGGGATGGGATTCTGATTGTTCTCCCTCACTCTAGTCCAAATTCCTCAGAATTCCTTAATTAATTACTGACAGATATAGGTCTGTATGGTCTGTCACCACATCATTCATCTAATTTAAATATACTAGGCATATCACAGAAATCAGCCAATAACCTAAGTACCACAAGAGGAAACTAAAGTGCAAACCTGAATAATCTTTCCTGTCATGGCACCTGCACATTATTATTCTTTGCTGTCCTTTTGATGAACTCATGATAAAATCAGATTAATTATATCATTATCATACATTAATATCCCTCCAGTGGACATTTTTGCATGCATTCTGGATAACTACATGCACAGCCCCATCTGGGCTTTAGGACCTCCTCATGTTAGCAAATTTCTCCTACAACCTCAAAATTCACATATCTTGTGATATAATGAGATTCCATAAATATCTTTGCTTGCTTGGCTAGGCTGCTAACTCCTTAAAGGATTATAGCCCACTCGAGTATGTGATCCTCAATAAAAATTAATAAATGCCTTAGTTGACTTGGAGACAGTCTGAGTCCTGGATTCTTTCAAATATCACAGATTACCTGATTGAACCCCAACACCAGGAATATTATATAGACATGTTCCCGAGTTCCCAGTTCAGGGAGAAAATGTTTCAAGCAGCCCACAAGAAACAATTCATGTATTATAGAGTCATAGCAGCTTCTGCATTAAAGGATCAAAGGGCTTGGAATATGATATTCCAGAGAGCAAAGGATCTAGGAATACAATAAAAAAATCACCTATCTAGCAAAACTGAATATAATCCTTCAGGGGAAAATGAGCATTAGTAGAACCAAATGACTTTTTAGCACGTCTGATAAAAAGACTGGAGCTGAAATAAAACTTGTCTTTCAAATGGGAGACTAAAAAGAAGCATAAATGATTAAAAAAAAGGAATGGGAAATTATAAGGGATTCAAAAAAGCTAAAGTGTTTACATTTTTATATCACAAGATGATACTTATAACTCATAAGAACTTTCTCATTATTAGGGTAGTTGAAAGGTGAATGCACAGATATGAAATGATAACTAAAAATATATTAAATTGAGGTGTAAAAAAGAGGAATGCACTGGGAGAAGGGAAAGGGGTAAGGTAGAATGGGGTGAATGATTTCACATAAAAGACACATTAAAGAGCTTTTACAGTAAACAAAAAAGATGGAGAATTCAGAACAGAGGAAAGTACTTGAATTTTACTGTCTATCGAATTAACTCAAAGAGGGAATAACATACAGAATCAGTTGAGTTATAGAAATCTTTTCCCCTACAAGAAAGCAGCAGGGGAAGGGTATCTGAGTAGAGGATTCATAGAAGGAACGGCTGAGTAGGGGAGGCAGTAGTCAGAAGCAAAATACTTTTGAAGATAAAATGAAAGGAGAGATAGAAGGGAAGAGATTGGAAATAGAATAGAGGGAAATATACAGTAATCATAATCATGATCAGTTGGAGGGGATGTGAGAAAATTGTGACACTATTATTGCTAGAATTGTATACAAATACAAAAATTCTGGAGAGCAGAAAAGTAGCCCAAAAGGCTATAAAATATAAAATCATGCATATCTTTTGACCCAGCACTACCCTTATGTAAATATCTCAAAGAGATTAAAAAACAAAAAGGAAAAGGACCTATATGTACACAAATATTTATAGCAGCTCTTTTAAGGGTAGCAAAGAATTGAAAAGAGCTACCCATCACTTGGGGAACAGCTGAACAAACTGTGGCATATGGCTATCATAGAATACTATTGATCATAAGAAATGAGCAGAATGCTCTCAGAAAAGCCTGGAAAAACTTATATGAACTGATACAAAGTGAAATGAGCAGAACCAGCAGAACATTATATATAGTAATAGCAATATTGTACCAACTATCCATTGGAAATTACTTATATTCTCTGCAATGCAATAATCCAAGATAATTCTGAAGAACTAGTGATGAAAAAAAAATGCTTATTGATGTCCAGAAAAAGAATTGACAGAGTACAAATTTGGATCAAAGTACACCTTTTTTAACTGTATCTTTCTTGATAGGTTTTTTTTTGGGGGGGGGAAGAAATCTATGTTATGTTTTTTCACAGTATGACTAACATGGAAATAGGTTTTATGAGACTGCTTATGTATAACATATATTAATTTATTATTATTATTATAGCTTTTTATTTACAAGATATATGCATGGGTAATTGTTCAGCATTGACAATACATATGAAATATGTTAAAATATTATATTAAATTTTTTGTCTTTATTAAAGGTGGGGGGGAGATACGGGAAAGAAAGAAGACATAATTTGGAAGTGGAAATTTAAAAAAAAATGAATGCTAAAAGTAATTTTACAAGTAATTGGGAGAAAATAAAATATTAAAGAAAAAAGAAAAAATCTGTGCCCTCCTCCACATGATAGACCACTGAATTTTTGAAGACATTTAGCATGTCTTATTCTACCTCTCTAACATTTATTATCTCTAAAACAAATGTCTTATTCCTTAAACTATTACTCAGGTGATAAAGATTTCTAGGCCATTCATCATCCTGAATTCCCTCTTCTGAAAACACTTTTCTCTTCCAATGTTCTTCTTAGATTATGGCAAAAAAGACTGGAACCCCTATAAATACTTCCTTCAATCTGGAAAATATCTTTTTAAAGTTCTACCTATAATTTCATTATTATAAAGAAATTTCTGTTTTGTCAAAATGGTATGAAAAACTTTGAATCTTAATTTATCTCATCTTTTAAAAAATTTTCGATTGTTATTTCTGTTTCAGATTTCTCCATGGATAAGTATGCCCTCCCTGACTTCATCTATGTTAATTCTCATAACATTTTATATGAGTCTTTTTAAAATTCATTCTCTCATATGTTTTAAAGTAAGAGAGGTTACTGAGTGACAGAAGTAGAAAGACAACATGAAAGTACCAATGAGGAACAAGGAGTATTCCAATTCTCCTACCTCGAATAGTGAGGCAAAGAGAAAGAGGGAAGAACCAGAAAGGATAACCAGGGAGGCTATGTAATTTGGAAAGAGCCAAGTTTCAGTACAACCAGTAAATGGAAGAAGGGAGAGAGAAAAGATTTAGTATAAAAGGAAGTTCTTTACCCATAGAACAGGGGTTCCAAAGAGCTACAATAAAGGGGTGAGTGGTCTTTTGTTGAAAAACTAGAGTGGGAGGAATAAGGGGAACGGGAAATAAGGAATTGGGTGATGAGATTTGGGAATTGGTTTGGAAAAGGATTTTCAGAGGCTCATAATCACTGGACAATGAAAGATTATACCAGATGTGACAATATTCATCATAGAAATGGGAAAAGAGAAGGCATATAATTACAGTAATTCTACCCCTTTTCTTACCTGGAGAATCTGATCAGAAGGCAATAGTTTTACTAGATTAAGTTTCTTGAAGAGATAATGTCCAACTTAATTTTTGCAAAATCATTTTCTAGCAGGGCTTGTGTTGAATAGGTGCTTAATAAGCACTTACTGAATTGATTTCAATGTAACAAGACATACAGAATCTAGTTGTCTTACCAACTGAGACTTCCTCCAGGTTCACACCCATAGGGAAACTTAGGCTCAAAGAGGTTAAGTGATTTTCCCATGATCACACATAATTATTAGGAAGGGCTTATATAAAGATGATGCCAATTTCTCTACCTCCTGCTGTAGTATTTACTATAGCACATGAAAGTCAATGAATATATATAGAATACTCATCAGTACAGAATGTTTCCTATTTTGGGCACTCATTCTAATTCTCATCATATTTCAATTGAAGCCATACACCAATTTTATACTAATTAACAACCTTGTGCCCACTAATTCAGTTGGATGTGGGAGAAATGACATTTTCCCAGTTCAGCTGTTGATTCAAGGTTAAGAAAATTCATCTTAAAAAAAAGAAAATTCATCTTTTATATTCTATCTATATTTATATATCTATAAAATATTTACCTATATTTCTATATATCTATATCTATCTCTATATTTTTATCTATAATATATATAAATATATCTATCTCTATATTTTTATATATCTATATCTAATATATCTATAATCTATATATATATATATATATAAAAATATTTAAGACCACTCAAAGGCAGATATGGCAGCTAGGACGTTCTATTTTCTCAACCTCTCCTAGTCAGAAACATGGGCTGGGGGTGGGGGTGGAGTTTGGGGTGACTCTTAATTCAGCAATTCTTTCCCTAGAGATAGATAGTATTTTTTATCATTAATCCTTTGAAATTGAATTGATGATTGTCTTTATCAGAATATCTAAGTCTTTCACAATTACTACTATAATATTGCTGTTAATGTGTATAATATTCTTCTGGATCTGCTCACTTCCTTCTCAATCAGTTCATATAAATGTTACAAGGTTTTTCTGAAGCCATCCTCCTTGACATCTTTTACAATACAATAGTATTTGTCACAATCATATACCACAACTTATTCAGCCATTCCTTAATTGATAAACATCCCCTTATTTTTCAGTTCTATGCCCTCACAAAAAGAGCTACTATACATATTTTTTTCTTAACATATAGGTTCTTTCTTTTTTCTTTGTTGGGTTAAAAGATGTACAGAATTTTATAGGCTTTGGGGCATAGTTACAAGTTGTTCTTCAAGACAGTTGGACTAGTTCACAACTTTACCAAGAGTAAATCTAGTATATATCTAGGCACACTACCCTAAATTCTCAGTGTTCTTAGTCAATGTTCCAACAAAATTTTTTTTTCTTTGCCAATCTGCATTGATAAAGATATTTTCCCCACCAGGAGTCTCTTAAGCCAATAAAATTACATTAAGAATGCCCAATTCTCAATAACAGATATTTGGATTATATTGTAAAAAAAAATTTAAATAGGTACTTAAAATTTTTTTTGGCTATGTGTGTTGGGCCTATGCTATGTTTATTAAAACAAAAAAAATCAAAATGTTTGCTTCTATGTCTCACATCATAGTTGCTATATGAAAGACAGTAAAGACTGTCAACTAAAGATTGAATTTTGTTAAAAGGGTTCTAAGAGATCACATAGTCTGGTACCATTATTTCACTGATGGCAGAGAGTCAAATCTGGAGATACAGGTATGGCATGCTTCCAGTGGGAAGCAATAATTGAAAACATGTTAGTTATCAGAATGGAAGGAGCTAGAGGAGACAAGAAAATTTGGACATTCAGATGAGGAATATCTGAGAGAGGAGCAGGCATCAAAGTCACAGGTAAAGGAACCAGAATAAACAAAAACAGTAAAATAAAATATAAGTGAAGATACAGAATCATTTTGGGACATGGAGGAAGGAAATTAAGAGAGCACACATTAGACATTGAAACTAAGTACAATGTAGAAAGTGAAATTATCTAATCAGAATGACAGAGAAAGGAATTAGCAGTTTGGGATAGATAGAAAATATAAGATGGAGGGTAATTATTTGCTTACTTATAAAAGATTTTAGAATCCTATGTATCAATATTTGGACAACAGTTAAGTACAATCTATGAAATTTTATGATGCTACTTGACACTGCTACTTATCTAATGCAAATATGGTTATACATACATATATATGTCTTTATATATATATATATTAAAAATATACCTAAGGGATTCATAATTAAAAGAGAATCATTTTTTATTTATTTCTAGTAATTTTATTTTAATACAAATTACTTTATGAATCATGTTAGGAGAAGAAATCAAAGCAAAAGTGAAAAACCATTAAAGAGATTTTTTTTTAAAAAAAAAAAAAGAAAAAAGAACATAGTTTGTGTTGATTTACATTCAGTCTCCTTAGTTCTTTTTCTGGATGCAGCTGGCATTTTCAGTCCAAAGTCTATTGGGATTGCTTTGGATCACTGAACCACTGAGAAGGATCAAGTTTTTCATAGTTGATCATCACACAATCTTGCTATTATTGTATACAATGTTTTCCTGGTTCTTCTTGTTTCACTCAGCATCAGTTAATGTAAATCTTTCCAAGTCTTTCTAAAAACAGTATATTCATCATTTTTATAGAACAATAATATTCTATCATTTTCATATACCATAACTTGTTCAGCCATTCCCCAATTGAGGGCATCCACTCCTTTTCCAATTCCATGCTGTCACAAAAAGAGCTATTACAAACATTTTTGCACATATGGGTCCTTTTCCCTCCTTTAAGATTTCCTTGAGAAACAGACTCAATAATGGCACTGCAGAATCATATTAAACTATATGCAGTTTTATAGCTCTTTGGGCATAATTCCAAATTGCTCCCTGGAATAGTTGGATCATTTAACAATTTCACCAACAATGCATTAGTGTCCCAGTTTTCTCACATCCCCTCCAATATTTATCATTATCTTTTCCTGTCATCCAATCTGAGAGGTATGAGATGGTAACTCAGAATTGTTTTAATTTACATTCCTCTAATCAATAGCGATTTAGAGCATTTTTTCATATAACTATAAATGGCTGCAATTTCAACATTCCAAAATTGTCTGTTCATATCTTTTGACCATTTATCAATTGCGGGATGACTTGTATTCTTATAAATTTGGCTTACTTCTTTATATATTTCATTTATTTACTTGTTTACTTATTTGTGTATGTGTGTGTGTGTATACATACACTTTTTTTTTTTTTTTTTTTTTTTTTTTTTTTTTTTTTTTTTGCTGAGGTAATTGGGGTTAAGTGACTTGCCCAGAGTCACACAGCTAGGAAGTGTTAAGTGTGTGATGCCAGATTTGAACTCAGGTCCTCCTGACTTGAGAGCTGGTGCTCTATCCACCACTCCACCTAATTGCTTCAATTATTTATATATTTTAGAAATGAGACCTTTATCAGAAACATGGGCTGTAAATATTTTTCCCAGTTTTATATTTCCCTTTTAATTTTGTTTCTATTGGTTTTGTTTGTGCAAAAGCTTTTTTAATCAAAGTTGTCTACTTTGCCTTTCATAATGTTTTCTAGTTATTTTTTGGTCATAAATTCCTCCTTCTCCAAAGATCTGATAGGCAAATTATCTATCCCTTGCTCTCCTAACTTGCTTATGGTATCATCCTTTATGCCTAAATCATGTACCCATTTTTACTTTATTTTGGTGTGGAGTGTCAAATGAAGATTTCTGCCAAGTTTCTAACATATTATTTTCCAGTTTTCCCAGGAATTTTGTCAAAAAGTGAGTTCTTTTTCCAGAAACTGGATTTTGGGGGTTTATCTAATACTAGATGGCTATAGGTTTTGATTACTATGAAATGTATATCTAATATATTCCACTTATCCACCATTCTATTTCTTAGCCAATACCAAATGATTTTGATGACTGCTACTTTATAATAGAGTTTTAGGTTTGGTAATGCTAAACCACCATTCTTTGTATTTTTTTCAATTAATTTCATTGATATTCTTAACCTTTTGTTCTTCCAGTTGAATTTTGCTATTGTTTTCCTAGTTCTATAAAATATTTCTTGGCAGTTTGGTATGGCACTGAAAAAGTAGATCAATTTAGGCAGAATTGTCATTTTTATTATATTAGCTCAGCCTAGCCATGAACAATTGAGATTTTTCCAACTGTTTATATCTGACTTTATTTATGTGAGAAGTGTTTTAGTTCTTGGGTTTGTCTTAGTAGATAGACTCCAAAGTGTTTTATTTTGTCTACAATAATTTTAAATAGAATTTATCTCTTGCTGGTGGATTTTGTCAGTAATATATATATATATATATATATGTATATTAATGATTTGTGTAGGTTTATATATGTATATGTATAGGTATATTAATGATTTGTGTGGGTTTATTTTATATCCTGCAACTTTGCTAACCCTGTGAATGGTTTTCATTAGATTTTTGGATGTTTTTCTAGAATTCTCTGTTTATCATCATATTATCTGCAAAGAGTAATAGCTTTATTCCCTCATTTCCTATTCTAATTCCTTTAATTTTTCTTCTTTTTTTATTCTTAAAGCCAACATTTCTAGAAAATGTTAATAATAATGATGATAATGAGCATCTTTATTTCACACCTGATCATATTGGGAATGTAAACAGCTTCACTCCATTACAAATAATGATTGCTTTAAGTGTCAGATAGATGCTGCTTATTATTTTAAAAAAAGCTCCCTTTGTTCCTATGTTCTCTAGAGTTTTTAATAGGAATAGGTACTGTAATTTATCAAAAGCTTTTTCTGCATCTATTTGATCATCATATGATCTCTGTTAGGTTTTTTAATGATATGGTCGATTATGGTAATAGTTTTCCTGATATTGAACCAGCCCTGTATTCCTGTATTAATCCCACATGGTCATAGTATCTTATCCTGGTTATAAATTGCTATAATCTATTTTGCTAATATTTTGTTTAAAAATTTTGCATTAGAACCAGGAAATTATTGTACATGATAACAAGAAGATTATATGATGGTCAATTCTGATGAAAAGGCTCTTTCAACACTGAGATGATTGCGGCTAATTTCAATGGTCTTGTGATGAAGAGAGCTACCTGCATCCAGAGTGAGGACTATGGGAATTGGGTGTGGATTACAATATAGCATTTTCACTCTTTTTCTTGTTGTTTGCTTTAATTTTGTTTTTTTCTCATTTTTTAATCCTTTTTAATCTGATTTTTCTTGTGTAGCAAGATAATTGTATGAATATATATACATATATTGCATTTAACATATATTGGATTACTTGCCATCTAGAGTAGGGAATGGGGGGAAATTTAGAATACAAGGTTTTACAAGGGTAAATTTTGAAAAATTATCATTCATATGTTTTGAAAATAAAAAGCTTTAATATATATATATATATATGTATGTGTATATATATACTTAAAGATAAAATATATTTTTATCAATATTCATTAAGGAGATTGGTCTGTAATTTTCTTTCTCTATTTTGGCCCTTTCTAGTTTAGGTATCAGTACCATATTGGTGTCATAGAAGGAATTTGGCAGTACTCCTTCTTGACCTATTTTTCCAGATAGTTTAGATAGTATTAGAATTAATTGTTCTTTAAATGTTTGGTAGAATTCACTTATGAAATTATGTGGCCCTGGAGATGTTTTCTTAGGGAGTTCATTAATGGCTTGTTCAACTCTTTTCTAAAGTGGGACTATTTAAGTAATTTATTTCTTCTTCTGTTAATGTGAGCAATTTATATTTTTGTAAATATTCATCCATTTCAGTTAGATTGTCAGATTTGCTATCATATCGTTGAACAACATAGCTCCTAATTATTGCTTTAATTTCTTTGTCATTACTGCTAAATTTACCCTTTTCATTTTTGATGGTGATGTGATTTTTTTCTTTTTTTCTAATCAAATTAACCACAGATTTATCTATTTTGTTAGTTTTTTTTTATAAAACCAACTCTTTTACTTATTAGTTTAATAGTTTTCTTAATTTCAATTTTATTAATCTCTCCTTTCCCTTTCCCCACAATCTTATCTTATCCCCTAGTGTTTCTGTTCTACCTTCTATCCTGTCCCTCCTTCTTTTCCTCTTTCTACTTCTTTTAAGGGTTAGATAAATTTCTATACCTAATCAAATGATTAATTTATTCCATTAAAACCAACCCTCTCCCTTCTTTCCTTTGATTGTAATATGTCTTTAATACCACTGCATGTGAACTAATTGTCCCATTATACCTCCTCTTTCCCATTTTTCAAATAAAGACCTTTTTCCATACCTTAATTTTTTTCTTTGATGTCATCACATCATAGTCCATTTACAACTACACCCTCAGTCCATGTGATACCTCCTTTGTCTACCCCAGTAAGAGATACAGTTCTCAAAGAGTTACAGATGTCATTTTCCAATCTAGGAATATAAACAGTTTAATTTTTAAATGATATATATTTTTTCTCCTGTTTATTTTTCTATGCTTCTCTTGATCCCTGTGTTTATAGACTAAATTTTCTGTTTAGTTCTGGTTTTTTCAATAGAAATCATTGAAAGTCTCTTACTTCATTGAAGTTCCATCTCTTCCCCTAAAAGATGATGCTGAGTCTAACTGGATAGTTAATTCTTGGTTGTAAACCTAAGTTCTTTGCCTTCTAGAATATAGTATTGTAGGCCCTCCAATCCTTTATTGTTAAAGCTGCCAGATCCTGGGTAATCCTGATTGTTTCTCCTTGATATTTGAATTGTTTTTGTCTGGCAGCTTGCAGTATTTTGCCTTGAGGTGGTATTTCTGGAGTTTTTCAATAATGTTCTTATAAGTTTTCCTTATGGGTTCTCTTTCCAGGGACAATTGCTGCATTCTTTCAATAAGTATTTCCCCCTTTTTCTACAATATCAGAGCAGCTTTCCTTAATGATACCTTGAAGAATAATATCCAGACTTTTTTTGATAATGGCCTTCAAGAAGGCCAAAAATTTTTAAATTGTTTCTTCTGGATCTATTTCCAGGTCAACTGTTTTTCCAATGAGGTATTACACATTTTTCTTTTATTTTTTTCATTCATTTTCATTTGTTTGACTGATTCTTGCTGTCTCACAGTCATTAGCTTCTGTTTTCCCTTGTTCTAGTTTTTAATGTGTGATTTCCTTTAATTAGCTTTTGTATCTCTTTTTCTGTTTAGTTAATTCTAGTTTTTACTTCAGACAATTCTTTTTTCCTTCCTTTTGCAAGCTGTTGACTTTCATGCATATCTCTCATTTCCTTTCTCATTTTTTTCTTTTACCTCTCTTTTTTGCCTTTTAAAGTTTTTTTTTTTTTTTTTTAACACTTCTAAGAAGCCTCTTTAGGCTTTAGACCAATTTATATCACTCTTTTGAGATTTTTTCTGTGCACATCTTGTCCTTATTGTTGGTGTTTTGGTCTGCCCTGTCACAGTAGTATCTTTCTATGTCAAGGTGCTTTTCTGTTTCTTGCTCATTTGCTTTCCTTTTGGTATTTCCTCTTTTTTAACTTTTATGGTTAAACTCTGCCCCTAGGACATGGGGGGCACCGTCCCAAGCTTCCTCTGTAACTCTGAGCTTTAGCTTTGAGCACAAGGGCCCCTTGTATTTGTAAGATGTAGCTTTGCCTGCCTTGTTCAGGAAACAGCCTGGTTTCCCAGAATTTGCCTTCTGAGCTGGGACTGGAAGCTGCGCGGCCCCCACCCCAACCACACCCCCCAGCGCTCCTCTCCTGAGCCAGGACTGAGGGTCTCAGTTGCTGATTTGCTCTAATTAAAAGACCCTCTCACTGGCTTTCCCATATTCCATCTGAACTGGGCTTAACACCCTTTCCACCCCAGTGAGACTGATCTTTCTTTAAATTTTTTCATCCATCCTGAGCTGGAGAGGGGTTTCATTCTGTCATACTCTCTTCAGAGGCTTGGTTTCAGGTGGTTTTCGAGGGAGAGTAGGAGAGCTGGAGCAACTTCCTGACTTTACTCTGCCATCTTGACTCCACCCTCAGAAGTCAATTCAATATTTTTATTTATTTATTTGTTTGTTTGTTTGTTTGCTGAGGCAATTGGATGTAAGTGACTTGCCCAAAGTCTCACAGCTAGGACATGTTAAGTGTCTGAGGCTAGATTTACACTCAGGTCCTCCTGATTTCAGGGCTGGTGCTCTATCCACTACTCCACCTTGCTGCCCCCAATATTTTATTTTTTAAAGAAAGAATATTCAGTATTGTTGTGAAGTTGAAAGTATGTTATAATCAGAGGGTACTTAGGAAAGGGAGTACTTTGTGTTTAAAATTGCAAAAAAATCTTTTTTTTTAAAAGAACATTGATTTTCACTGGAAATGAATAGATTCATGTTTAAAATGCAAACCTTGGCATTCTTATTCAAAGATTTTTCTCCTTCACCCTTTTCAATGATTGAATACTATATACTGGGGACACTACTGGTGCTTTCCATACTCATTTCCTGGGCATTCTCTGCTATGACCAATCTGCACATGAGTGACTCTGAAATCTAGGTCTACACCTCCAATCTTGTTCTTTGTTTTTCTGAATTATCTGTCTGGATATTTTATTACCACTGCAAATTCAACATAGCAAAAAAAATGATTTCCGTATATATTCTCTGACATTCTTCCTTTAAGAGAAAAAAAATATTTCACCATATTTTCTCTTTTTCTGGTTTCAAAAAAAAATATTACTTTCAATTCCATCATACCATAGTATATATAAAGCCACTAAATATAATTCATCTTTTAGCATGGCAGTCCTCTAAATTATCCTTTACTCCTCATCTGCACAGTCAAAAACTGCATCTCAATTCAACGATTCTAAAATTCTCTTAAAAATCCCTCAATGTTTTATAATTTGCCACTTCCCTGCTCTTGTTCACATCATTCCCTGCACCTGATTTGCCTGCATCCATGTAATCTCTTAAAATCCCTCTCCTTCACTTCTTATGCTTAGATATATTTTTTACACTGTAAAACTATCTTTGACCCTATCAGCTAGTAGTGATCTTTTTCTTCTATAAATTATATTTTATTTACATCTTTTTTCACATTTACCATCTTACATTTTGTAGTATAGTTATTTCATTGTGTGTATCCTAATAAAAAGTACTCTTTCTTTTCTAAATACAAACATGTTTTATTTATCTTTTATTCTACCCAGTGAGAGTATTGTATAATCAGGTTGAATAAATCATATCTATGTAATTCAGCTAGGTGATGTAATGAATAGAGAACTGGACCTGGCATCAGGAAGAATCATTTTTCTGAGTTCAAATCTGTCCTCAGATATTTCCTAGCTGTATGATCCTAAGCAAGTCATTTACTCCATTTGCCTCAGTTTCCTCATCTGTAAAATGAGTTGAAAAAGGAAATGGCAAACTACTCTGTCTTTGCCAAGAAAACCCTAAATGAGGTCATAAAGGACCCTAGGGCATGACTAAAAACAAATGAACAACAGCAAATAAAATCTATTCTTCATTAGTTTCTCAGTTTCCAATCACATATTTTCATCTATATTCCCCCCATGAATCTGTAATTTCCTCAATATAGAAAAATATCTTTCATTGATATAGTTTCATAATTCTTCTGTAGTTTACAGTTTTAGTAAGTTACCTGAGGAACTGAGAGACTTGGTGATTTTCCAGTATCACTCCCCTACTCTGAGTTAAAGAAAGAGCTTCAGACTAAGATTCCTTACTCCAAGGCCTACATTCTGTGGACCAAAATGCTTAAATTCCAACTTGTAATTTCCCAACTCTTTTACTGCAAATAACCTTCTTAGACCTTTAAGAACTCCCTAGGGCTTAAATGCTAAATTACAAGTGAATTATAATCTTCACTGGTGAAGGAATCTCTTTATTGACTTTGAGATTTTACTAAATTCCTCTAATAGCTTTTTCTTTTTTTTTTTTAGAAAAAAAAATATTCAATAATCTAATGGCAAATTATACTTTTTTTTCATCAGCTATTATCTTTTTCTATTCTCTCACTTGGCTCTGGTCAAGTGAACTTTTCTTTTACTTCCCATTGTTACCTTCTCTGACTCTGTATCTTCCCTAAACTACTTGTTCTCCCTTTAAAAGCCTAATCTCAGTCAAACCACATCGGTTCATTAATTTAAAATTTCTCTTCAGATCTGAGCACTTTTCTCCCAGGACACTAAAGTTATTGATTAGATAGCAAACCAGATAATTCTACAGTCTTGTATGTTTCTTTCCCTAAAAAAAATTCCTTTTCTCTTCTACTTTTTCCACTCAGCTTTTCTCACTTTTCTCAAATTTTGTTCTTATGTCACTTTCCCTCCAATTCATTTACACCTACTCCCTAATCTGTTTTGTTTTTCTTTAATCTCCCAAGGAAACAAAGAATAAAAAAAACCAACAAAGAAAAGAAATATGCTCTTCAAAAGAACTAAAAATCATCCTTTAAAAATTATCACAACATAGTTATATATTTGTAGTTATCTTTTATTTTAAGTGACAAGGTTTTCTTGAGAAGGAACTATATTCTTATAATAATCATGAGGAAATAATACATGATTGTTAACATTTTGGATTGCAGAGTTTGACAAGGGTTAACACAAAGGGAAAAGACACAGGATAAGAAATATAGTGCAAGAAAATTTATCCTGACTTCCGTTGAACAGATCACTCATAAACAAAGAGAATCCAGCCAATACTATGATTATGTGCAAACCTAAATTCTATATTAATGTAGTCATACATTGAACAAATTAGGAATCTGAAAATAAATAACATAAAAATACAATAAAAATAAATAATTATTCTGTCTAAATATAGATTGGATAGATTTCCCTATGTCAGGGCATATATACAAATAACCTGGAAAAAGAGAGTTCATAACATTCTACTCTGGTTACCATAACAACAAAATATATTCTAATTCAAATATATTAATCAGTTTATACTTGATAAAGAAGGAAAGAGAGGGAAGAAAAGGGGAAGAAAGTTAGTTGTTTAATCATGCTCAAGGTAAAAAATAATAATAATAATATGAAATTCTGTTAAACATTTGCACTTCCTACATGATTTGAGGAAAGCAGCATGGTATAGTGAACACAGAAGCAGGGTTAGAGTCATAAAGATCTGCATTCAAGACCCATCTCTGACAAATTTTAACTGTATAATCATGGCTAAGCCATTTTACCTTGTGTTCCTAAATAACTGCAAGCTATGGATGCATCACCAATCATCAATACGAGTTTCCAGAATAAAGTTCCTATACTAAGGAAAAATCATACATCCAAACCTAATTAATAACATAATTCTTTTCACTATGATTATAAAGTAATTGTGTATAATTATTAACTACAATAATAGTAATGTTATTAGTGTTGTTACTAGCCAGTAACAACTATTTTCTATATTATCCATACTGTGTTAGAAATGGTAGAAATTAAAATCCATTTTGGCCACTGAGCCCTGAAAGAAAGGTATGGCAAATGCTTAGAGGTATCAGAGCTAGATAAACTCAGTAATGAGGAGCAACGAAAGATAAACCCTCTGGATGAGAGTTGGTGGCTTTCTAATTACAATGTTAGTTAACTTTTATGTATTATTTTAAGGCTTACAAATATTTTATATGTTTCCTATCATTTGATCTTCACACCAGTCCTGTGAGGGAAGCACTGAGGGAATTGGTAAGATATTATAGAATGAGATATTTATTATGCACTTAGCACACTGCCTGGTACAAGTAGGTGTTTCATTTATGTGCTTAATAAATATTATCAAGCACTTATCACTACCTGATACAAGTAGATGTTACATAAATGCTTATTCATTTCATTTCCCTTCTTTTCCCATTTTATGGGTAAGATGTCAAAGTCCTGAAAGGCTTAAGTTCCCACAAAATATACCTGGATGCAGAATGCAGTTCTGTAATCAGTCAATGCTGCCACAACTCTGCCACTTATGGAATGATAAAAGGAAAAAGTCTCATAATTTCTATCACTATAAACAATTGGAGTCAGTGGTTTTAAAATTACAATCAACCAATATTCATTAAGTACCTACTATGTGTCAGGTACTAGGCTAAATCCTGGGGATAAAAAAAAAGCTTCTTGTTAAAGACTTCAATTGGAATTTAAGAGAAATTAATGAAATTAATAGGTAGAGTTGAGGAGGGAAAGCATTCTAGTCATGGGGAGCAGTGAGAGAAAATTCCCAGAGCCAAAATATTCAGTATCTTATTCATAGAAAAGATAGGATGTTAGTGTCACTGGATCAAAGAGGAGGAAGGTTAGGAAGACTGGATAGTAGAAAGGGGCTAGATTATGAATGTATTTGAAAAATAAAGTATTTGAATTTGATTCTGGAGGCAATGGAGAGCCACTTTTTAAGTGAGAGAATACATTCATTTTTGGTGGATGGATAGATACATAACAGATTGGAATTGGGAGAGCCTTAAAGCAGACTAATATCAACAGCTTATTACAATAATCCAAGTATGAGGGGATGAGTACTGGTGCTACAGCAACGGCAGTATCAGAGGGGAGAAGAGTACATTTTGGGGATATGCTGCAACAATCAATTTTCAGGCCTTGGCAAAGCTTAGATATGAGAGAGGGTGACAGTAAGGAATCAAAGGAGACCCTTAGGTTGCAAGCTAGAGGGACTAGGAGAATGAGGTTGTCCTCTAAAAGAGAAGGAGATTTGGGAATCTCCTTACATGGAGATGGTAACTTTTATGAGTGATAACAAAATCAAGGTCATGACCATCTTTGTATGTGGCTGAGGGATAGTGGAAGAATAGTTCATGGATAATGACTAAGTAGAAGAATTGAGTGGTTATGGTAGCTAAGGAAGATACTATATGTATCCCTAGTCCCCTTGTAAAAGGAAAGGAGAGGAAAAAGAGAGAAAAATTGTGATTCATGTACTGAGCTCATTAAGCAGGAAGAAATTACCTGGGAGATTGTGGACAACTAACAGAATTTTTATTGGGTGCTGGATATACATAGCATAACACTTAAAGGATGAGAGGTAGAAATAATGATGGAGACAGAAATCATGAAGAAACTAAGTGAAATGATTGATATTTGTAAGAATTCAAGTCATTCCCTAACTGATAAATTATTAAAGGATATGAACAATTTTCAGATATGAACAATTTTCAGATAATTAAACTAACGCTATATACAGTCATATGAAAAAATACTCTAGATCACTATTGATTAAAGAAATGCAAATTAAAACAACTCTGAGGTACTTCTCAGATTGGCTAAGATGACAGGAAAACATGATGAATGTTGGAGGGGATGTGAGGAAACTGAGACATTAATGCATTGTTGGTGGAGTTGCAAAACAATCCAACCATTCTGAAGAGCAATTCTCAATCATGCCCAAAGGGCTATAAAATAGTACATATCTGTATCCAAGAAACTCATAAAGGAGGGAAATGTACCCACATGTGCAAAAATGTTTGTAGGAGCTTTTTTGTGGTAATAAAGAATTGGAAAATAAGGAGATGCCCATCAATTGGCGACTAGCTAAATAAATTGTGGTATGTGAAAGTAATGGAATATTGTGGTTTTATAAAAAAATGTTAAAACAAGATGATTTTTAAAAGGTCTAGAAAGAATTACATGAATTGATGCTGAAACAAGCAGAAGCAGGAATATTGTACACAATAACAGCAAGAATGTGAGATGATCTACTATGAAGGACTTGGTTCTTCTCAGTGGTTTAACAATACAAGGCAATCTCAATAACTTTTGGACAGAAAACGTCAGCTGCATCTAGAAAAAGAACTAAGGAACTAAATGTAAATCAACATTTGTTCTTTTTTCTGGGTTGTTTTTTAATCTTTCCCAGGGTTTTTACCTTTTGCTCTGATTTTTCTCTCCCATGATTCATAAAAAAAAATAGAAAGAAATGATTGACAGCTATAGTCATACTTAAAGATAAAAATAAATTCATATATCTTCAACATTTCTTTATATTAACAGACTAACAACTTAGTAACTACTGACCTTCTAAGAATACTACCTACCATGAAAAAAAAACTATTAAAAAGTCCATTTTTTAAAGTTTAAAATTTATTTATGCATCTAGGAGCTAACCCCTAAAATGAATAGCTAATATAAGTAAATATAACTATACAACAACATTTATCAAAAATAAAAGGGCACAAATTATATATGAGAGATTCACTAGTCATGGTTGGATCATGGCAATCTAATAAAAATTACAAAACTACCTATATTAATTTAAGCATTGGGTATTGTCCAACCCAATAACTAAATGGATACTTTTAGGAACTCAACAATTTTTAAAACTAATTAATAAGGGGAAAAAAGTCCAGAATTTTAAGGAGAAAATGAGAGAGATTAAGAATAAAGATAGCATAGGTTATCAGATCTTCATATGAGATATTAAAAAGGGTGGTGGACAAAGTAGTTCAACAAAATACAAAATCAAGTCTGATTGAATATGCAGTGTTTTATATGGCACAGTGTTTTATATGAGACAACCTTGACTTTTATTAAAGAGTTCAGTTTCATTTTTAATAATAGTTCTTTCAATTTATACTGTTATTCCATTAGGAATATTTATTTATTTTATTTACTTATTTTATTCTTTATCAGTTCAATAAGTTTCTAGTACTTCTCTAAAATCTTCATTTTCCTCATTTTTATTGATTATGTGCATATTACATGCATGTATCAATTTTTTTACTCATTCGCTATTTGATGGGCATCTATTCTGTTTTCAATTCTATTCTGCTATAAAAACATACCAATACCAAGATTTGGGTGTAAATAGAACCCTTATACTTATCTTGAATCACTTTTGTATACTTAAAAGTAAAATCTCTGGGTTAAAGGGTTTAAGCATATTAATCATCTTTCAGCTTTATTCTAAATTATTTTCCAAAAAGCAGTTGCTGACTGTGTTTGTCTCTCCATAGCACCTTCAGTATTTATGATTTTCATATTTTTCCCCAATTTCCTGGGTTAGAAGTGAAATCTTAGTATGGTTTTGATTTTATTATTAGGGACAATATTTTACATGGTTGAAGATAATTTCCTCTTATTTGGGGAAACAGTCAGTTATATTTTTTGAGCATTTATCCATTGGCCTTTTGGTTTTATCTATTTGCATTATTTTTCTACAAATACCCTATATACCAGAGATGATCGAGAAAGATTTTATTTTTCCTAACAGATTTTCTTCCTGTCCTAGGAGCATTTTTTCCTATAAACTCTTTTCAACTTAATGGAATAAAAATAACCAGTATTATATGTTTTATAATCAACTCCATTTATTGATGAGTTAATAATTGTCCCACTAGTTATATGTGATTTTCTTTTCTTCTTCTGTTGTTGTTAACAGCTTTAATATCTATGTCATATGCCACTCGTAAGTTTTTTATGTTATATGGTGTAACCTGCTGGTCTAAATTTAATTTTTGTCAAACCATTTTCCAATGTTCCCAGAAATTTATGTTAAATACATATTCATTTTTCAGTAACATTTTCTTCCATTTTCCAAATTCTGGATTGGTGATATGGGACCATCAAGATCTGCTTTCCTGATCACAATCAAGATCAGATTCAAGATTTTTGTTAACTTTTCCAAAATCAAAACCTCCAAAAAAAAAAAAAAAAAGAAGGATAAACTAGATTTCAAGTGAATGAAGCTGAATATTCAAGATTAGAAGATTGAAATCTAAGCACAAGATAAAAATCTCAAAAATTTACACTGGACATTTTAAATTTTAAGAGCCCCCATTCAGAGTAATTTGTCAGGATGAGGAGAGATTCTTAGACATAGAATAAATATTCACTTCTACACCTGTGCTTTAATACAAATTATGAACATGTCGCTGCTTCACATTACTACTCCCAGTGAAAGAACTATTATTAAAAATGAAACTGAACTCTTTAAAGTCAAGGTTGTCTCATATAAAACACTGTGCCATATAAAACACTGCATATTCAATCAGACTTGATTTTGTATTTTGTTGAACTACTTTGTCTACCACCCTTTTTAATATCTTATATGAAGATCTGATAACCTATGCTATCTTTATTCTTAATCTCTCTCATTTTCTCCTTAAAATTCTGGACTTTTTTTTTTCTTCTTAAATAGTTTTAAAAATTGTTGAGTTCCTAAAAGTATCCATTTAGTTATTGGGTTGGACAATACCCAATGCTTAAATTAATATAGGTAGTTTTGTAATTTTTATTAGATTGCCATGATCCAACCATGACGAGTGAATCTCTCATATATAATTTGTGCCCTTTTATTTTTGATAAATGCTGTTGCATAGTTATATTTACTTATATTAGCTATTCATTTTAGTGTGTTAGCTCCTAGATGCATAAATAAATTTTAAACTTTTAAAAAATGGACTATATTTTATAGTTTTTTTTTCATGGTAGGTAGTATTCTTAGAAGGTCAGTAGTTACTAAGTTGTTAGTCTGTTAATATAAAGAAATGTTGAAGATATATGAATTTATTTTTATCTCTAAGTATGACTATAGCTGTCAATCATTTCTTTCTATTTTTTTTTTTATGAATCATGGGAGAGAAAAATCAGAGCTCTCTTCATCACAAGACAGTTGGAGATGGCCTGAGTTACTGTACTGTTGAAAAGAGCCACGTCCATCAGAATTGATCATCATATAATCTTATTGCCTTGTACAATGTTCTCTTGGTTCTACTCACTTCACTTAGCATCAGTTCATGTAAATCTCTCCAGGACTTTCTGAAATAATCCTGCTGATTGATTGTTATTCCATAACATTCATATACCATAACTTATTCAGCCATTCCCCAGCTGATGGGCATCCACTCAATTTCCAGTTCCTTGCCACTATAAAAAGGGCTGCTACAAACATTTTTACACATGTGGGTTCTTTTCCCTTTTTTAATAATCTCTTTGGGATATAGACCCAGTAGAGATACTGTTAGATCAAAGAATATGTACAGTTTGATAGCCCTTTGGGCTCTCCAGAATGGTTGGATCAGACTATATTATTTCCAAGTGTTTTTCCAGCTCTATTTTCCAGCTACTATACACCAAAGTTAGTGTTATGCATCCTCTGGATTCCTATTTTCTTATTCTTTTTGAGTACTTTCTAGTATAAACTTTGATGATTCCTAGGAAAAAGTTCTAGCTCAAACTAATTTTTGCAATAAAAAGACTTATTTAAGGGTTTTTCTTCCCTTGTCCTTCATTACTTTTGGACTGGTAATTCTGACTAATATTTCTGTGGTACTTAAAGGTTTATGAAATATTTGCACTTGCTTTATTTAATTAGATTCATATTTCAATCCTACAATTTCCCCCCACTTTAAAAAAGAAAAACTGAGGAATCAAAAGAATTTAAATCCAGTTCTTTCCTGACTCAATATTTCAATTTGCACAATATCTTCTTAACTTACCCAATATCTCCTTAATTTGTGTGTATATAAATAACATATAAATAAGAACATAAAATGTAAATTCCCATAAATGTATGAAAAGGTGCCGACTATAATCTTCAGAACAGAATGGACATTTTTTCTATGAAAACAAAAGTGCAAATTAACATCTGAAAACCACTGAGATTTGGCACAGTTCTTTCTACTTTGAAAAGGATTTACATTTACTCTTTAAATTGACTATATTTTATGTGGACAAACTCTTAATTAGATTCCTCTGAGTATTTCCCTCAACACTTTGTATTTCCCACAGAATAACCCATGGCCAAGTTTTCAATGAGGCTCTTCATTTTGAGAAAGTTAGGCAACAAGCCAATTTATCATCAGGATGTCAGTTGTATCATCAGGAACATCCACAAGCCCATCTTTAGGTGAATAAGACTCCCTGTTTGCCTTAAAGAATGTCAATCATTTATGTTCAGATTTCATTATAAATTAGTCTCCAGAAACTGAAAGATACACTGGTTGAAAACTTGATAGCCCCTATAATGACTGTTGTAGATGATGGCTTTAGTATCTTCTCCAAAATAGCCAGCTGCTTATAATGGCTTAGAGCCATGTATGTTTTAGTTTTTCAACATAGAGGAGAAAAAACCCAGGCTATTTGGAATTGAAATATAGCAAAGTGTTTCTATTTAATAATGCCTTTCATCAATGTGGCAGCGAGGAAACACATTTCTCATTACACAGTTCCTTTAGGAAGAAAAACTATGGAAGTAGCTTACGTCAGAGGATGAATAGCTCCATTCTCAGTTAAAGAGAAGGTCTGGCACACTTTGGCAAAAAAGAGCAGCACCTTATTTTCAGCAAAATAAAACTATATAGAGTCAACAAATTGGTGTCGTGAATGAGAGAGAGAGAGGGAGAGAGAGAGAAAGAAAAAGAGAAAGAAAGAGAGAAAGAAAGAAAGAGAGAAAGAGAAAGAAAGAAAGAAAGAAAGAAACAAACAAACAAACAAACAAACATATAAATGTATTTCTGATCAATTGAGCCTGATTTTAATAGGAGTTAAAGTAATCCTTCAATCAAGGGCTCTGAAAAAGACATTTCCTGACACAGGTCACTGTGGCATAGTATGATATTGTAGTAGTTGCACTGAATTCCTATGACTCCCAGAGAGCCAAAATTGCAACCAGGGCACTGGAAAAACATCAGGTCTACATATGAGACACATGACCTTATGCCCACCCATACTGAAAGTCAGTCATGGAAAGTTTCTTATGACCAAGATCACTCACTAGCATAGAGCCTACTTAATAAATGCTTTATAAATTAAAGAAAGAATTTAATTCAACAAATCAATGATTAATAGTGTTATAATAGTGGTCAGTAAGCCAGTTAGTTAAGAAGTTTTTTTTTTTAATTAAGTAATTGTTATCAATAAAAACTTGTACAAAATAATGCCTCCAAAATGAAATACATTCATCTTCTTCTTGGCTGTAACACTTAAGTTATATCATTCACAGATATCATATAATGACCTAACTACATAGACATATTTATAAATATATATTCATAAGTATATGGCATATAATATATCTTATGTCTGTATATGTGTGTATACCTCTAATATTTTAGTTGGCCCTCCTAGAGTGCAATGATAGTATGACATGGTCAGATATCCCAGGACGGAGATTCTCAGAGAAATCTTCCAAATCAAGGAGATCAGAGATTCATTTGGATAATTAATTATGTATGTATATTTACATATACATGTGGGAAGGATGCCTCTCTCTGAAGACACAAAGAATTTTTTACAACCTTGTAACTCATACATCAATTAGTATAGTATATATATTTTAGCAGATGCTCCAGAAATATTTGTTGGATAAAGGGATGGATGAATGGATGAACAGATGCACAGATAAAGGGTTGGATGAATACATAAATTAATAAAGTGACTATTCCTGGGCAGTGAAGAAATATATAATCAAAATCTCAAATCCAATACTACATCTCAAATTTAGGGGAGTAGAAAATTATCTTTTTTTCACTGATTCACTGATAATACTGGATAAAGTCCAGGGAAGTCATATGCTATATCATTACTAACTTGAGTCCAAATGGTAATTTTCCAAGACACTTATTTTCAAAATTGTATTAAATTAAAAGTTCCACAAAATTATAGAACATTACTGATTTAAAATAAAATATGAACTTTAGTAGGAATTCACACCATCCTAAATAAGAGAAATTAAATAATATAGGCATCCCTCTGTCCAGCGTCACTCTCTCAACAATAGATAGTAATATCAAGACATTATAAACAAATGTGATATTAATTAAAAGTGAATCTCAATTGATTATTTATTAAGTGACCATTATGTGCAAGATATAATGTTTTGCAGTAAGGATACAATAATACACAGATCTGCATTATACGAGTCAGAGTACAATAAGAACCAGAAGAGATCTAGGCAAAGTACTATAACAAAATTTGGAAAGGGAAGAAAGTTTTCATTTATAGGTATCAGAAAAGCTTTTATAAATTATATGGCAAGTGAGCTGACCCTCAACTAACACATTTTTGGTATGAAGGATATTTTCTAGAAATGCAAAGACATAAGAAAGTAAAAGCTAGTTGTATAGTTTTAGCTGGAACTTAGAAAGTACAAAAAGTTGTAATATGAAATAACAGCATAAATATGTGTTAAATATAACCTGTGAAGAGTCTTAAATGATACCTAAGCAATTTGTATTTCATTTTCAGGCAACAGGGAGTTACTGGAAGTTTTTTTTAGTAGGGAAATGATACAAAGTATGCTAAAATTTAATGAAATACCAAACTATTCAACTCATTCCATTCTTCGGCTCCTTTCTCTCCTTATTAATGCCCTTCACATCAGCTGGGTCCGGCTTTGTTCAATTCAATTCAGAAAACATTTGTTAAGCACCTATGCTATGCCTGTCACTGTGCTAAGCTCTGGTGATAAAAACATGAAAAATAGACAGTTCCTCCATCAAGGAACAAAACACTGTACTTAATTATTGTGTAAGCAACACATAAGTAATTGTACCTAAAATCACTAGTTTCCTTTAAGGTTCAGATTAAGGACCACCGTGGATACAAGCAATAAAAATTTTCCTTACAGTCAAACTAAGAAAAAATTAAAGCGCTTAAGTATATCTTCAAAATTAAAAAATACAAAAACAAAAAAAATAAAACTATACAATGTGATACTTGTGTGTGTATATGTGTGAGCGTAAACACAGACACGTTCAGAGACACAGAGTTCTAAGGAGTTGCCGTTAATATTTGGTTCTGTTAGGGAACCTTTTTGGAAGTGTAAAATGCTACTCCATACATCCTAAAACATTTCATACTATATGGAAAAAGAAAAAAGCACTTTCTCTCTTCTCTTCTTTAATGATTCCTTGCACTGGCTTTATTTTTACACTGCCATCACCTACTTATGTGTAGAAGATTTCAAAGATATTTCTACATACAACTTTAATCTTCTTTGCTGAATGATCACCTACAAACCAGAAAGGTGAATCTCAGGGCTTCTTTACTTTGTTCCCCTCTCTTTTCCTGATTTCAAACACTCCTAGTTTTCAGTTATACTCTTTGTGCAGATGATTCTTAGAGCTCTATGTCCAGACTCAGTTTATCTTCTGACTTCCATTTCCATGTTTCTAGCCAGAGGTTCTATAAGCATTTCAAACTCAACACATTTCAAATAGAATTCAAATAAGAGTCCCCCGTACCCAACCCAACTCACTTCTTTTCCTAATTTCCCTATTACTGTCATCCATATAACTATACATTTTTATAATCCCAGAATTATTCTCAGCCTTTTACACTTTTTCATTCCACACACTAATCAGTCAGCCAAAAAATATAAGTTAAGTGCTTCTTATGTGGTAGGTTCTGTCCTAAGCACTAAGGATAAAATGAATGACTATACTACTACTAATAATAATAACAGTTCTTCTCAAAGAATTCAAAGTCTAATTAGAATTAGGGATCCAAAACACAAACAACTTTGTAGAAACAAGATATAGGACAAATTAGAGCTAATCACAGGCAGGAAAATGCTAAAATTAAGAGGGGGCTTAGAGAAACCTTGTTGAAGAAGATAGGTTATAGCTGGAACATGATGGAAGTCAGGAAATTCAAGAATATGAGAAGGAAAGCATTCTAAGTATGGAAAACAGATAAGTAATTCTACTTAAAATCACTAGCTTCCTTTAAGGTTCAGGTTAAGGACCACTGCTGATACAAGACCCCCTTGATAGCTAGTCTTCTCCCCTCAGAGATTACTCTATATTTCTTTTTCATGAACTTGTATTTTTTGTATATATTTCTCATATATGTGTGTACATATGTATGTATGTACATATTTGTCTTCTTTTCTCCCCTTCTCCATCCCAGGAGAATGTAAATTCCTTGAGGATAGAAATCATTTCATTTTTATCTTTGTTTCCTGAACAATAGGCACATAGTATTTAATAAATATTCAATGATTGAATAAAGCAATGAAAATAAATAATAATAACAGAATGTTTCTTGTGTAGTTGTAATATATTATAGCTAGATTCATAAGCATAAAAAGTATAGGAGCAGTGTATTTCATTTTTATTTTTTCCCATGTAATTCATCTAGTATTCTACACATAGAATTTTGTTTAACTGAACTGGATTTAATTTAATCAATCAATCAATATTTCTTACATTTAAATTATATTCAATATATTGTCCTAGGTATTCTGGAAGATGAAATAAAGTATAAGATATAGCCCATGTTCTTGAAGAGCTTATAATCTAGATGGGGAGATAGGGAATAGAATGATAATAAAAAAAGGCAAAAGAAGGTTTTAAATAACAGGTCAAGAACAAAGATATAAGAGATGTCACACGTTAGAAAATGATTAATTGCCAGTAAATTGTACTGACAATAATTACTACAGGAGTTCAGAGAAGAGAGAAATCATTTCATGGCCGAGTAGTCACAAAAAGCTTTAAAGAGATGTGATTTGAACAGTCACAGACCAACAGAATCTAAGTTAAAAGGGATCTTAGAGGTAATCTAGTGCAATTAGTACCTAACCTCGAGTCCTATTCTCAGTGGTAATACAACCTTTGAAGACCTCCAATGAGAGGCAATCCATTACCTACAAAGATGGGCCATCTTTTGAAAGTTTACATAGAGAATCAACTAATGATTCCTGGGCAGTGGAGTCATATGGTTCGACAATGTATTAGGAAGAAATGTTGAAAGTTCTATGAAGAATGAATTGGCAGGTCAGGTCACATGACCCTAGGGGAAACTATTTCTTATCCCATTAGGAATTTGTGCTGCCTCCTCAAATTATCATGTATATTTATGTGTCTATGTCAGCTGTTTGAAAGCAGAGACCACTTTTCACTTTGTGTCTTTATGTCCAGAATCTAGCATAGTATCCTGCACATGGACAAAACAAATACTTGTTAGATTGTTCAGAAAGGAAAACACTGAACTAAGATGAGCCAAGGAAGTAATTATAAAACTGTAATTTGTAATATGGTTCCTAAGTAAGGTGATAACAATTAGAATAAAGAAAATGGATGAATTAATAATGTTTTTTAAAATTAGTACTGTCATTTTGCAGCACCACACACATCCCCCAAAGATCTTTCTTTATATCAAAGAAGTACAATTGAACAATGTAAAATGGTATATTATGTCTGACAATATATGTATCATATTTCACATCAGTAGCATATTACCTCTTTACTAAGAAGAGTTGCATATATTGCTATCAGTCCTCTGGAATCATGATTGAGCACCACATTGAACTTAGTGCTATGTCTTTTACTGATGTTTCCCTTTACATTATTGTAATCATTTCAGATATCAAACTCTTGTTTCTACTTACCTTGGTTGGCAACATTTCATAGAAGTCTTCTTAAGTTTCTCTGAATTCTTCATAATCATTAATGCCTAAATCACAGTAATATTCTACATACTCTTTTACTCCAATTTGTTTAAGCATCTATCTGGTCAATGGGCATTTATTTTGTTATCAACTTTTTGAGGCCTTGAAAAGTGTTGCTATAAATTGGAGATACATAGGGGAAGTTCCTTTTTTCCTTGAAGAGTTAAAATATATATATAAGGTTATTTTGTTTTTGTGTAAAAATGCAACATTTTAGACAAAAGAAACACTATATGCTGAAGTAATGGGATTTGTTGTGGTGATAGTGGTTATTTTTTTCATAACTATCCAAGAATCAGCAGCAGCAGAATTTTCAGTGAATGAATTGCCTGACCTTTAGAAAAGTAATTCAAAGCATCAGTGCTAACATGGATTGTACTATATCAAAGAGATGGTCTTTTTACAAGTGGCAAACTTGAAAACACAGGACACTATTAACACTTGAGTAAAACAAAGTCATTATTTTTAGCCTATTCTTAAAATACTGTCAACTGTCACACTACTTTCAAAAATGTACTTCCTTTCTAAAATAAAAAAAATATATTTTTTAAAAAAGAGCAATGGCCCAAGAAAAAAAGTCAGTGAAGAGGAGGAAAGGATCATTAGTCAATTAATAAATAAAGCTCTTTAAAGTGCCTACTATATGCTAGAAAGCCTTAAATATGAATGCAATAAACTAAGTAAAGACTTGTCATAAGAATGTGGCCTGCACCTATACCCTAATTATAATTTGTTATTTGTGCTATAGACAAAAGCCTCAGATGTTTGCTTACATTTCCCTCCTGTTCCCCGTGTCTTTTTTTTTTTTTTTTGGCCACAAATAGCATTAGGTTCCTTTTATGGCAAAGTGTGTACCATTGGCTAGAATTCCTCATCTCTGGGTAGATTTTGCATTAAATTGTAGATCTGATCTTCCCCAGCCAATGAGAGAAAAAGTTAGAAGTGGGAGCTCACACAATAGGGTCTATATAATCCTGTGTTTGCAGCTTGTGTTTTACACTCTTATGCTGACACTGCTATCCTTGGGATATCCTTTATTATCAGATCATAATAAATCCCTTTTGCTTTTTACCTCGGGAATCTCTGATTTTAATTTGGGTAAGGGTCGCTGTTCCACACAAGTATATTTAAAACACCTATAGACATTAAAAAAAATCCTAATAATTTTTTTTAAAAATTAGCTTTATAAAAGGTTCATATAACTGAGATGAGTTGTTCCATCCATATATATAATGTGTTTATACACATTTGGATATTTATATGTTAAAATGCATATGTGTGACTAATTTCTTTTTGGAACTGTTCCATCAGTGTAGGGAAGCTCACAGTGAGGAATTACCTACCAAGGTAGATTGGTACTTCCTCTGCAAGTTAGAGATTTTTATATGTCAGAGACGAGACTGAAGCTAGGATTTTCTGATTCTGAGGCCAGCTCCCTATGTATTATCATACTGATAAATTGTGTAACAAACAAAACAGTTTCTGGATAATTAATTATCAATTTATCAATTATGGTCAGCAAATAACTAATAGAGTAAAACCTTGGATGGTCACTGAACATTTAAATACTCTTGAGGAAAAGTAGTTGTTCCTAACTCTGAAAATCAAATTTTATTGATTAATAATTAGTGAGAGAATATTTTAATGAGAGGTTGTCTTATTCTAATGAGGGGGTAGGGGACTGATTCTGATTAGGTCATTCTTGGACAAAGAGACTCAACTCCATCCCAGACCACAGCCACTTCCTACATTCTGGACAAAAGGATTCACCTCCACCCAGATCACTTTTAATAACTGAACAATGGGTCAGAATTCACCTAAATTAAATTTAGTTTTCCCAGCTGGGTGGGTAGGATTCTGTCTAAGAAAAAAGGAGAATATTCAAACAACCTCATCATCAGTCCTATCCTTCAGAGACTCCTTTTACCTAATTTTTAAATAAAGGGGAAAAAAATTGGAAACCCCTTTCCTTATATTAGCAATTTGTTATTAATAAAAATTTAAAGAGAGATAGACAGACAGAAAGAGAGAGAAGAAGGAGGAGGAGAAGAGGATGAAGAGGGAAGGAGGGGGGGAAGAAGAGGGGAGGAGAAGAGAGGGAAAAGATAGGAGGAGGACGGGGAGGAAGAAAAGAGGAGAAGGAAGGGGAGAAGAAGAAGAAAGGGAAAGGCTCTGAAATGCTGATGCTCATAGATTAAATGTGTTACAGCTTCTGTTTTTCACAGGGGAACCAAATAATGGAATAGCACAACAATTAGCCAATCAGGAGGACTTTTTATGTCCAAGTTTTTGATATACAAACAATCCTTTGAAGTGATTGAAGGTAAAATCAGGTATGCAGAAAATCACCAATTTTGGAGCCAATTGAGCTTACACCAGATCTGAAGAAGACCCTGAGTCATTTGGTGATTATGGACATTCGAGACATCCTTATCTTCAGAGACTCCTTTAATGGAACACAACCTCATGCATATGCTGCAGAAGACAGAGGAATCTAAAGCAAATGAGGAGTACTCTGACTTACAGGACTCAGAAAGTATGACATCCAGAAGCTTTAACACCCTTAAGATAAGCATGTCTAACCAACTCCCAGCAAGCCTTTTGGGACCACACAGACATAATGAGCTCATTTTGCATTTCTTGAAAGTACTTTCTCAATGCGACATCCTAAGTATGTTTCTTGTTTTATCATCGAAAACATTGGTCATGTTATTACAGCTTCCATTTGTGCCTTTGAGTCTCACATCTGAGGGATTTGCGGCCACAGGAAGTAGAGGGAAACCAAATGCTTTCTGTTTCTTAATAAAGTCATTCACTTTTTATTTTCTCCTGTACTGCTGATCAGAGATTCATCTCTATTCTCTAGAACATTTGGTGGGAATGTCTGATCAAAGTGTCCTATCTCATTTATAAGAAGTAATTGCAGAGGAAATTGGTTTTAAAATCTTCAGGGAGTTCTGCAGTTGAATTCAGAAGACATCTCATCAAAGACAAGTGTTCTTTCTCCTTCTGGGTACTTTCAGTTATGGCTGCTTCATAAATCATCTTTACTTTTGGTAAATTATCAATGGACGTCATACTTCTACTCCACAGATTCACTGAAGAGACTCAAGACCACCCTTTGCATCCGTACATTTGTCTCTTCTTGTTTCTATTTTATGATGATAGTTACAATGTGAACAGATTATATAATCTTTATATCTTCCTTGGCATTTACATAATGTTCATGGAGAGTCCTAAATTTTCCACATCATAGAAAATTAAGTCTAAGTCAGAGGACAGATTGCTACAGAATTATGTGGTTACCTATCCATTATGGACTCTCACAAAGGGTTGTCAGGTTGTCAGGTTATTTGTCCTTGAAGTGCAAAGCAAAGCTTCACAAATCCCTCCCTTCTTTATGCCTTCACACAATTCATAACTGGTATGCTATGTTCTGTACATTTTCCCCTGTTTTGGTACTTTTTTAAGGGATAAAAATGGGTGAGAGGCAATCCTAGACTTTATGACTTCTCCTTGAATATTTCTTTATCCATCCATAATATCTATTAAGACATTCTACCAAGACTGATTCTTCCTAGTATACATATTGCTCATTTATGTTCTGATTTTCAAAGAGCATTGCTTAAAGAATGTATGTCCTGTAAACATTATGGTGACCTAACAATTTAATAACTTTCCAACAAGTATGTGTTTTCATATATTAACAATGATTTTCAAAACATTTCTTTTGCACTTGAATAATATTTCACCCCCAATTTCAGAATCACCTTGAATGCAAAGGAAGTTGACGTATGTAAATATATATGGAAATGTTCAGATGGAACTTAAGATTCCCTTAAGTACAACACACTGACACTCTAAAGGTGAGGAAACTGAGTCTTGAAGTTAATAAATTTACTCAGGTCAAATTGCTAGTTTCTGAGAACACAGTTTAGATACTGCTAATGAAAGAGCAGAATTTGAAGTTTGTAGATGCTCTTCATAATCATTTTTGCATTTATCATAATGACATTACTATTCTTATACCTATGATGGACTTTAAAAAGTATCTAAAATATTCATCTTTCATATGAGGACTTATCTAGTTATGCTTATGCCACTTGGGAATGTATATTCCATTTGACAATAAAACCACTTCTAAATCATATATCTCCCCTCTGAATAATTTGCAGGTTGGAAATGTTTTTAAATGCTAAATATTAACCTCCCAACTTTGCAGGAAGGGGAAAAATGAGAAATGAGCTTAATCTTTGGCTTGGATAAAAACACAAAACTATAGAATGTTCAAATGTAACAATAACATCTCCTTAGTCTCAACCAAAAAGAACTCCTAACCCCAAAAAAATTGGTAAATCATTTTGCTGTGAAACTGGATGTCAGACTAGAATTCTGCATAGATTGGTTATGTGAATGGATAAATGTAGTGAAAATGGAGTTTGATAGTCTGAATTAAACTCTTCTCCTTTTTTCCTCCCAGTCTTTTGAGGGATACTTCAAAAACTAGGAACATATTCAGTGACCTTGAAAAGCAAAATTCAGTAATATAAAACCCACACAAAAGCAAAGCAAGACCCTGAGTTTTTCTATACTATAAGAATGACAATGTTTTCTAGAGATTTTCAGCCTTGAATATGATTGGTACAGTATACTATTCTTCCTTTGTGATAACAGGAATTGAAATGATCTGGAGTAATAAATAGTTTTACATAAACAGCTTGCCATTACAAAATTTTTAGAGTTTGTGTTGTAGGAATGAAGATGAATAACAATAAATGAGGTATGCATCTTAAATATGTTGTTCTCCATCCTAGAAAGTAAAATCTTTAAAGTAAATAATGTATTTTAGTGGAAAAATATCCCTCTGAATTTTTTCTTAATTTTTGGTCCCTTAATTTATCATATAATAAATATTTCTAACTTTGAGCAATAAACAGCTTAAATAATGGTTAGTATACTCTGTATAAGATAAAGTAGCTTGTAATGCATTTTAGAAAGATTTCCTCTTGTCTTAAAATGTATTCAAATATTAAGAGGCAAGCTTCAGTTATCCGGAAAAGTAATTCCTTTGAAAGTCCATAGCTCTTTAATATTGTTGGACATGGCAATTTCCTTTTTACTAAAATGGAATTATATAGTTTTAAGGGGGTAGGCAAACGAGATTTAGAAATAAGCTTGGTATGAAGCAGCAATAAAACATTGCTGTTGGAAAATAATTACCATCCTATGATATGTGAATTGAGTACTAGAGTCCACAAGGCAGATCTTAAATTCATAAGCACAAAACTGATGGTTTATAACCTTCTTAACAGGTTATAAACAGAATCATAGAAGTTCTATGTGCTATAACTGAAAATGCATTAATATAACATGGCAAAGGATCAGGAAAAAGTCATAAAAAGGATTAAAATGTTAGAAAATAAGACTGAAAAAGATAAATTAATTAATATCTTATGACAGAATATGGACAGTTGAAGAATAACTTAATCAAAGATTTCAATTACATGAAAGATTATTATGACCTTTTCTGAGGACAAACATAGAAGAAATAGATTTGAACTACAGAATAAAGTTTATGTTGATATGAAATATATGATGCTATGAATTACTAAATTTTGGGAAAGATATCAAAAGAAAGTTTGCTTAAGACAAACTGGGTCTTTATCAAATGATTTAGGTGTATGTGAAGGGGCAGGGCGAAGTATTTACATAAAGACTCAAATAGCAGTATACCAAATCACATTTTCTAAAACAATATATGTGAAAACATGAAAGTCCTAGGAGAACTTTTTATGTGAGAACTCCCTAGATCAATGCAAATTGCCAACCTACTGTGATTAGCAGATAAGTCATAAATTGTTGCTTTCTCCATAAGATGATGAAATAGCTAAAGCATTGAGCATGGGGTCAGGCAGGTGAGTTCAAATCCAACAGAAACATGTTAGCTGTGTGCCTGGACACAGCTGCTGTGTACCTCAAGTTTCTTAACTTTAAAATGAGGATAATAATGATCCCTACCTTCCAGAATTGTTGTAAGGATCAGAGATATTCACAAAGAAGTTGGTACAGTGCCTGGCACACAGTAGGCACTCATTTCCTTCTTTTCTTAAGACAAATGGCTACTATAGTTTAATGAACTTGTTCATGAAAATATGGGTAGGAAGTGTCTAAGGTGGGACTTAAATTCAAATTTTAATAGTTCTGAGCCCAGCAGTTTATACACGAAGCTGTATTGTATCCTTAATATTTTATCTAAACATACAAATAAGAATAACACTTTTTTTTTATTAAGTAGCCATTTCAAACAATGTCAAAAATTAGTTGCCCTTATTTCCTGGTTTGTTGTGAGGTGACTTTACTCATGTTGGTGCATAGATCATGAATAAAGTGCCTCTTTACCAAAAATGGTAGTTGTGACACAACCATCAAGTTCAGGGGAGGGGATGGACATCCAATCTCCAGGAAGAGTTCTATGAATCATCAGAACATGCTAGAAACACACTGCCAGCACTTATTACTACAAGTAATAATCCTTGAATGCAAGTGATAAAATGCCATTTAAAAATTCACTATTTGTCTCCTACTGTTTTTAATTATAATCCTTATAGCCGCAAGTGGAATGATTAGTGCTATTTCAACTTCAAACATATTTTTCTGCACCCCATGCAAAAATTCCTAGAAATGATATGAGTTGTACAATTATAGAGCACGTACCCAAAATAATGCTTATCCGTTCCCTGTAAATCACCAAAGGCCATAGGCTAAGCTGGTATTTATAGGATATAGACTGAAGGATTATACACCAGCAAGGCTCATAGCTGGCACTAATGGAACCTGATTATGTACTGCTTTGAAAGTCAATAATGGCCTTTTATGAGCTGAAATAGGACAAAGAAAATGATAGCCTCAGATTCTCCTATAAAAATGGAGGGTTTGGCAGCTCATTAACAACAAAAGAAAAAAGATTACTATAAACCAGGAAAAAAAAGAAAATAAAAATGAATGCCACAGTCCTTTCTCAGACTGTGGCAAAAACATATTTATGTCTTGAGGCTGCCAAATAATAACTGACAGGCTATATTACAAAGCTTGGAAATTAGATATGTAAAGGATTAGATTTTATTTTGAGTTACACAGCCATGAAAGTCCTCCCTGGAAAAGAGATTCTGTTATAATATTTGGTCCCTTTACTTCACCCCAAAAAGCTTGCTTAAACAAGAATATTATTTGCCCTTAATATTGCCCTGTCAAATATCAGAAAGTATGAAAAAAAATGAATCCAGTCACAAGATTTACATTGCAGAATCAAGTCTTCAACTGATCTAGTATGGATTTTGAGCAAGTCACTTTCCTTACAGAGAACTTACCTATAAAAGTTAAGCTCTTTCTTATCTTCAAAAGTTGTAATGATAAAAAAAATTCTGAAGTTTTCCTTTTACCCAAAGTAAATCAATTAATAAATATTGGACTTGTTTGGATGATTATTTCATCCTCAAAAAATGAGAGAGAATAACACCAAAGTCCTGTTCTAGACTTGCTTTTCACTAAAAAGAGAGATCTGATCACTGAAGAGAAAATGATAGCAAACTAGTGGGGAAATGACTATTCCATTATAGAATTTGTGACAAAGTGGGGTAGAATTCTGGGAGTAGACTCACAGGTACCCTAGGATTTCAGAAGAGCAGATTTCAAAGGATGCAGAAAAATGTTAGGTAAAAGCCAGTGGACAAGAGAAAGTTAATTTAGGAGGAATAGAATAGAAAGCTGTCAAAATTAAATTCTGAAGAAACAAAACAAAACAAAGCAAAACAAAAAAAAACACAATTATTTCATGAAGGAAAATAGGAAGTTGTTAAAAATAAATTGTGGTGGACATATAGGAAATATCTTCCAACTGAGATTATACTGTTATATTTGCTTTCAGATTTTAAAAATATATATAAAGAACTGGAAGTGGGTGAGATATAAAAGTGAATATACAAACATGGCATAATGATATGAGGATAGTGAACAAATGAGTTATGTCTATGTCTATAGAAATCTGAAAGTGACAACACAGAGAAAAAGAAAGTCATCTAAAGACTAGCACAACTTGCTCAGGGTAAAAGCAAATAGATGCCAGAAAGAAAGAAAAGATGCTTATCTTGTCTAGATTCTATCGAGAATAATGAATTCGAGACTAAAAAGAGCAAAGTAAAAATAAATAAGAAGTTATTCTGGTTAAGTAAGGAACCAATAATAAAGAACATGTCCTTGATAAGTTCAAGTTATCAGGAAAAGATAAACATCTCAGGATGCTGTGAGAGAACTGGCAGATTTGAATACTGAGTCACTATCAATGGTCTATGAAAGATTTTAGAAAGATGCTTCAGAACTTTAAAAATGCTATACCAAATTATTAAAAATTGAAAAGAGAAAAGTCTACAAATCTAGGGTAGTGGTCTTGACTTTATTACAAACAAAATTCTAGCATATACTCTTAAAGGGAAGGTTACTGAATATTTGGAAAAGGAAGTAATAATCCCAAAGAGTCAGATGATTTCATTAATAATAATTCAAAGAATAAGTCACTCCAGATAAAAAATATTTCATTGGATGAGTTAAAATAATATAATTAAATGAGATAATTTATGTCATAAACTTGTATAAAGTACTTTGAAATCTTACAGCATTATATAAATACTAGCCAATACTAATAATTATTAGTTCTGTTGGTAGGTGAAATTAAATATTTTATGTAAGTTGCTTATAAAAGATTTGATACTCTACATTTTAAGACACTGATTTAATTAATATACTCAGAAACCTCTATTGGGGATAATGGCTTTACTGAAAAGACCATCAGGTTTGGAGTCAGTTGAAGTAAATTCAGATCCTAACTCTAGCACTTATTAATCTATGCAACTTAAGAAATATCAGTTTCACCCACTGAATCTCCATTTTCTTATCTGTAAAATGGGCACAATAATACTTTCACTACTTACTTCTTTATGTTATTGTGAGGAAATGTATAATAAACCTTTTCTTTAAACAATAACTATCATTATTCAACAAAATTTGCAATGATGACAATTACTACAATAACAATGAAAAGTTTTTCACCATATAGCAGCTTAACTAGTTTACAATCTCTTGCTAGATTAATACTTGAAGACTCATCTTGGTAAAATTTACCAAAGTTTATATTGCACATTGTCAGATTCTCACTTGACCCCAAAGGAAGATGAAATATTTTCTTGCTAGAGTGTGAGAATGGCATTTTATTAAATATTATTAAATATAAGTTGAATCAACATAATATGAAAATGTAGTTTTCAGTTTATTCTTCTGTATAAAATTTTCAATTGCCATCAAATCAAGAAAACCACAAATTTCTCTCTCTCTGTCTCTGTGTGTCTGTCTCTGTCTCTGACTATAACTATCTCTCTTTCTCTCTTTTTACTCCTTTCTCTCAGATTTTCTTTGAAGCATTTTGCTAGATGCTCTCTTCCCCCTTTGTAACCTACCTTTTATTTTATTTAATTGTACAAATATCTCTTCATCTCTCACTAAGTGAATAAAACTACAAGCTTTGCAGAGTCAGTTTTTAGCTCATTTTATAACTGTCACAATAGACTTGTTTTGAGATGTGTGATATTTATTGAAGTCTAGGTGTTAACTGGACTCATTTCTGCCAGAAACATAGAACATCAGAGCCAAAACCAATCAGAGAATGGGGTGAAGAGGGATTTGCCTCAGCTCAACAAAGACCCTACGAGATATCCTCAGTAGGAATTGTGTTGAAATCCTAGAAAGGGCTAAGCCAAATGCTTATATTTTCCCTATAACTACCATGCTTCTCTCTGAAGACAAATTTCTTTACTCATCTGGGTTATTTTGACTATATTGAATAATTTAGAAACCCATGTCATATGGTCAGTGGTAGAGCTACTATTAATGATGTCAATGGAAGTTAAGGCCTCAATGTATACTCTTTGTATATGTATGTACATAAACATGTATGTGTGTACACATACACACACACATATATCTATACTTTACATATATATGCATATACATATACACAATTTCCCACAACTAATAGTTCATTAAAAGACATTAGTCAACAAATTTCTTCAAGGGGGCAGCTGGAGGGTTCCTGAAGTCAGAAGAACCTGAGTTCAAATCTGGCTTCAGACACTTAACAATTACTAGTTGTATGACCCTGTGCAAGTTATTTAACTCCAAGTGTCTCACACACATATATACACAATTTCCTCAATAAATATCTTTCAACTAAAGGCAATTGAAATGCAGGTGTCATCATCCCATTAAAACAAATTTGTGTTAACTGAATTTTGTGTTCAGAGTGGTTTTATCTGAAAATCTTTAGAAATAAGATAATCCCTAATCTATTCAAGCCAATTTCTGTGAAACATTCTGGACTAGACTGGCTGTGAAGGCTTCTTACATATCTTTAGTCAATATTTTACTTCTGTTCTTGCCTTCAGGTCCTGGGGTCCACCTGCATTTTTATGATACTGATTTAGTCATTTCTCTAAGTATGCTCCCTAAGCTTCAAGAGGGCCGTTGGTATGTATTTTTTTTTACTTTTACTTCATTCTTTATCTCAAGTGAATCTGTCCACAATTTGTCACTGCTTGTGCTAGAGCATTATTTTCAAATCAGTCCTTCCAACCTCAACAGTGTGCCAGCATCCTTCAGTACAAATTATGGCTGAAAGGTCCCCTAGGCTAACTGGAGCATACATAAAGGCTCTGAAACTCTAACAAGGGCTTTGTTTCACTTGACATTAAAATATCGGGTCATACTGCATCCAGGAAAATCATTTGGAAATGGCTGTCTGATGTATTTCTTCAGAGAGCAAAACAATTACAGATAAGCAATTTTCTTCCCCATGAGACTGCTAAAGTGCTTTCCTGCCTTCACCTTTCAATATTTTATGTTTTAGTGAGTAACTACACCTTTTCTCTCTGATTATGGGGGCCATCAACAAGAAGAAGGGTAAAATAGCCAACTAGTCAAATAGAAAGCATGGAAAGGCGATGGTACAATGGTCCACTCTGTATGCTCAAAAGCAGCAGCCACCATAAATGTGCAAAGCTTCATCTGGATGACAAAGGTTATATAGGTCCCGAGTTAATGTAATTTTCTTTTTCTCAGTGAAGTGTTTATTTATGAGAAAATGCTGACATTATTGTTTTTGGAGGGGTTTTGGCAGGGTAAAAATGTTGAAAGAAGGTAAAATTTTCACAGACTACAATTTCCAGGTTGTGAATTATTTTCAAAAAAATGCTAGAACATTATTGCTAAATTGCATTAATTTTTAATGTTACAATTAATTTAAAACTTTAAAAATTCTTTTAAAGTTCTACCTTATTCTCAGAATCTTTTCTCTTTAACTGGAAAAAAAAAGAATCATTTTCAATATTAGATAGTTGCTATCCTATTTGAAATCATTAAGTGGGTGAGGACTTCTACCTCCAAAATACCTGCTTTGGGCAAAGGTACTCTTCAATGAACTCTATTTACTTTCTAGTGCCTGAAAAACTGATTCCTTTATTTTTTAATTAAATTTAATTAAATAAACTTTTTATTGACAGAACCCATGCCAGGGTAATTTTTTACAACATTATCCCTTGCACTCATTTCTGTTCCGATTTTTCCCCTCCCTCCCTTCAAACCCTCCCCCAGATGACAAGCAGTTCTTTACACGTTGAATAGGTTACAGTATATCTTAGATACAATATATGTGTGCAGAACCGAACAGTTCTCTTGTTGCACAGGAAGAATTGAATTCAGAAGGTATAAATAACCCGAGAAGAAAAACAAAAATGCAAGCAGTTTATATTCATTTCCCAGTGTTCTTTCTTTGGGTGTAGCTGCTTCTGCCCATCTTTGATCAATTGAAACTGAACTAGCTCTCTTTATCGAAGAGATCCACTTTCATCAGAATACATCCTCAAACAATATCATTGTTGAGGTATATAATGATCTCCTGGTTCTGCTCATTTCACTTAGCATCAGTTCATGATGCTAAGTCTCTCCAAGCCTCTCTGTATTCATCCTGCTGATCGTTTCTTACAGAACAATAATATTCCATAATATTCATATACCACAATTTACCCAGCCATTCTCCAATTGATGGGCATCCATTTATTTTCCAGCTTCTAGCCACTACAAACAGGGCTGCCACAAACATTTTGGCACATACAGGTCCCTTTCCCTTCTTTAGTATCTCTTTTGGTGTAAGCCCAGTAGAAACACTGCTGGATCAAAGGATATGCACAGTTTGATATCTTTTTGAGCATAGTTCCAAATTGCTCTCCAGAATGGCTGGATGTGTTCACAATTCCACCAACAATGTATCCGTGTCCCTGTTTTCCCACATCCCCTCCAACATTCCGCATTCTCTTTCCCTGTCATTCTAGCCAATCTGAGAGGTGTGTAGTGGTATCTCAGAATTGTCTTAATTTGCATTTCTCTGATTAATAATGATTTGGAGCATATTTTCATATGGCTAGAAATAATTTTAATTTCTTCATCTGAGAATTGTCTGTGAAAAACTGATTCCTGCATACTCAGGACTTAATATACTATTTTCCAGGACAATCTACATTGAACATAGCCATGTTTTATCTTATCTCTTTGGACTTTCTATTCTCCAAAGTATAGAAGATAACAATGTGCAATTATTAAATGAATTCTAGTTTATGGGAGGTTAGCGGAATATAAGAAAATTACTTACTTCTACAGTCTGATCTTTGTATTATATACAATACTAAGATATTGTATACATTTTAATGTATAGAAATTATTTCTTAGATATTGTATACATTTTAATATCCTTCTAGAGTCAAAGTACTCTTCTTTCTTTATCTAACCCAGAAAAAAGATCTTTAAAAGATCTCAAATTTTGATTGCTTATTAGGAAGAATATAGAAAGAAATATGTGATAAGACAGGAGGGTATCTTGCTTGCATTTGTGGGTATTTTGGAAACCCTAGTGCTCAGTAACATCTTGCTTCATATATTTAACCCAACCAAATCTAGCAAGTATTAATGTTTCAAGCAAGATAAAATAAAAATCACCTCCTGCCCTCAAGAAACTGATTACATTTGTTTGTGGATGAAGAGTAGGATAAAGAGGATATAGTATGTAAACAGAAAACCATATACATATGCATTAAGGAAGAGAGAACAAACTAATGAATAAGGAGATCAGGAGGGAACTCCTTTAAGAGGTGCCACATGAATAGCCTTTCCAATTTGTCATACAACCACCAAAATTATTTTCCCATTCCCATCATTGTCAAACCTCATTTCTTTCATGCTCAAAAATAATAAATTGTTTCCCTTGCTTCTACCAGGGAATAAAAGCTTTTTTGGCCTAGTGTTTAAGGTCCTTCAAAAATCTGAATTCCAATCTCTCTTTTCTATTTTGTTTCACATTACTTCACTTTCTATACATATAAGATAAAAGTTGTAGGCAGCAAGGAAAATAAAAATGATCAAATGAGGAAAAAGTATATTTGAGATATAAAGGTAAGACTTGCAAAGACAAAGAGGAGAGACATAGAATATCACATTAGGGGAGAATCAGATAATTTAGTTTTCCTGGACTGAAGAGACCTGTCTTTACAATACAAATATTACTAACTTTTTTTGCGTAGAAGGATTCTTTCTTCATGTATGCATCTAGTACTTATAGGCCCAAGAAGTGACAGCTCTTATTTTGTATTTAATCTCATACAAGGCACAAATTGGCAAAACTTTTGTAATATTTGTTTTGCAATTTTGAAAGCTACAGTTAAATTGGTGATCAATAGGTTTAAACTAAACAGATATTGTCCAATTTTTCTAAATTGCTGTGACTAAAGTTTTAATTTATCTGGTAACCAAATTGCTAATGATGCATTCTTTCACATGTAGTTAAATTGTTCTGAGATGATAGGAAAAATCCATTACCAAATCTATAAATATTTGCATATGCACATATATACATATGCATGTGAATATGTTCGTATGCATGTATATGTGTGTATATGTGTGTAACATGTTTATGTGAGTGTGTTTTCCCCTTGCTGGAAATTTCATCTTTTTGAAAATCTAAAAAACAAGTAGAGGAACTATTAATCTAGATCTGATGTTTATATAGACAAAAATTGGTGAAATGGGAAGGTTGGGAAACAATGACCATACTATTTTAGAACTCCTAGTGAAATGAGGTTAAGAGATTTACCTAGCCCATCAGAATATTTGAGCAATCATGCTCAAAATAGTTGTATTCCAGAATACTATAAGTGTTTATATATGACATTACTGAATCATTGATGATAATCTTTAAGTAGCTGTGGAGAATGGGACAGGCATTATAGGACAGGAATGGAACAAATATTGTTCTATTAGTCAAAAAGGAAAATTTCAATAACAGTAATGAGCCACTTAACAGCTAACAAAGGATAACACATACAGTTTGGGTGCTAGAAACTTTAGAAAGGGTTAGACTTTGATATGCAATAAGGATGATGAGGTTGGAGACCATACCATACACAGTCTTACTGAAAGAACTGGAGTTGTTTAGCTATCGAAAAGGCTACTTTTTTATTTTTTATTTTTTTTTTTATTTTATTTTATTTAATAATAACTTTGTATTGACAGAATCCATGCCAGGATAATTTTTACACGACATTATCCCTTGCAATCACTTATGTTTCGTTTTTTCCCCTCCCTCTCCCTCCTCCCCCCCCCCCCGGATGGCAAGCAGTCCTATATATGTTAAATATGTTGCAGTATATCCTAGATACAATACATATTTGCAGAACCGAACAGTTCTCTTGTTGCACAGGGAGAATTGGATTCAGAAGGTAAAAATAACTCGGGAAGAAAATCAAAAATGCAAATAGTTCACATTCATTTCCCAGTATTCCTTCTTTGGGTGTATCTGTTTCTGTCCATCATTTCTCCAATGAAACTCAGTTAAGTCTCTTTGTCAGAGAAATCCACTTCCATCAGAATACATCCTCATACAATATCGTTGTCGAAGTGTATAATGATCTCCTGGTTCTGCTCATCTCACTTAGCATCAGTCCATGTAGGTCTCTCCAAGCCTCTCTGTATTCATCCTGCTGGTCATTCCTTACAGAGCAATAATATTCCATAACATTCATATACCACAATTTACCCAGCCATTCTCCAATTGATGGGCATCCATTCATTTTCCAGTTTCTAGCCACTACAAACAGGGCTGCTACAAACATTTTGGCACATACAGGTCCCCTTCCCTTTTTTAGTATCTCTTTGGGGTATAAGCCCAATAGAAACACTGCTGGATCAAAGGGTATGCACAGTTTGATAACTTTTTGGGCATAATTCCAGATCGCTCTCCAGAATGGCTGGATTCGTTCACAACTCCACCAACAATGCATCAGTGTCCCCGTTTTCCCGCATCCCCTCCAACATTCATCATTATTTTTTCCTGTCATCTTAGCCAATCTGACAGGTGTGTAGTGATATCTCAGAGTTGTCTTAATTTGCATTTCTCTGATCAATAGTGATTTGGAACACTCTTTCATGTGAGTGGTAATAGTTTCAATTTCTTCATCTGAAAATTGTCTGTTCATATCCTTTGACCATTTATCAATTGGAGAATGGCTTGATTTTTTATAAATTTGAGTCAGTTCTCTATATATTTTGGAAATGAGGCTGAAAAGGCTACTTTTTAAAAAATTAGTTCCATATGCATTGCTGTCACCTCTACTTTTTAGAAGCTTTAGATCAGGAGTTCTTAAACTGAGGTCTGTAAATTTTTATTTTTAATATCTTGATAACCATATTTTAACGCAATTGTTTTCCTCTAAAATCCTATCTATTTTACTTTATGCATTTAAAAACATTTTAATGAGAAGTGCCCCATAGAGCTTACCAAAACTGCCAAATATATTCATAACACGCATAAAAGGTTTAAGAATCCCTGACTGAAAGTCAACTTAAAACTCAAGTATTATCTTATATATGAGACTTTCTCTTCCTGATCCTACCAATAACATTCCTTCAATCCACAAAATTAGTTTATTTAATTAACTATATACATGTTATTTACACTCATTGGAATGGATACTCCAGGAGGGCAAGGACAGCTTCATCTTCTTTTTGAAACCTCAGTGCCTAGCATATTGTCTGAAACATAGCATGCTCTCAATAAATGTTTTGTTACTTGAATCAAAATGAATTTTGTGAAAATTTGATGTAGAAAAAGGAATTAAACCTGTTTTTTCAGATACTCAGAGGACAGAACTAAGACCAATATTTAAAAGTTATAATTAATCCTATTTTAACTAAAAAGGAATTCCAAAACATCTTACTAGCTAGATATGTAAAAATAAATAAATAAATAAAGATAATAATAGAAGGAACTGCTTCAAGAAATAGTAAATTCTTTATCAACAAAAGTGTCCTTTAACAAAGTTTCAGGGGCAGCTAGGTGGCGCAGTGGATAGAAAACCAGCTTTGAAGTCAGGAAGACCTGAGTTCAAATTTGATTTCAGACATTTAACACTTCCTAGCTGTGTGACCCTGGGCAAGTCACTTACCCCCAATTCCCAGGTGGGGGGAAAGGGAAGGAGTTTCATTAAATTATTGTACTATAAATAGAGTTCAAAATCAAAAGTATCTTCAAGTGCCTATTATGTGCCAAGCCGACCAATTCAAGTTTGTGAAAGTTTTACTTTGTTGTTTGTCCTTCATTCTTGAAGAGGACCACGACATCAGGGAGGTGATACCAAAGATATAAATCAAGATGCCTAGAAATGGCCCTCGATAAAATGGGAGACCTTGGCCTGGTTAATCAAAGTTATTCAACTTTGACTAAGGCCTCTCTCTTTCAGTGATTAAGAATAAATAGCAGTTAAGGCAAAGAATTTCCTCTTTCACCTAATCTAAAAAAGAAAAATCTAAATAAATAAATCTTAGAAAAAAAGAAGTTAGAAAACTCCTTCCTTCCTTCTTTCCATACCTACAGATGCTCTTAAATGCAGTTTTCCTTTTCTTGTGTACCTCTGAACCTTCTCAATATATCTTGGGGTTTATAGGCTAAATTTCTTTTTTAAAAAACATGCCTTCAACCAAAATCTATCTGATTCTCATTGGCCACTAATGGATCCTAGGTCAAATCTCTTTTAGTCATTGTTTGGGTCCTGATTGACTCAGATTAATGTAAATAGCTATCATTTCTGCTTTGGCCAGAAACCCTGAGAATCTTTCCCTCCCAGATTTATTTATTTAGTTAGTTAGTTAGTTGCTTGTTGTGTGCTTTTCTTTTTTTTCTTAACTAGGTAAAAGAGGAGTTGTTTTTTTGTTTAATCGCTACCTAGCCTTAACTAGTGTGTTACCTCAGTCATACTCAGACCTGTTGAATTCTTTAGTTTAAAAAGACCAAAGTCTCCCATTGCATCCAAGGCCATCTCAAGTCATCCTGATCTATACCTGGCCACTCGGCCCAGATGGCTCTGGAAGGGAAAGTCAGGCAGGTGACCTTTTCCAGCCTTCCCCGACTTAAATCCAATTCCCTTGCATGTCATGGCATCCCCTCCCTGATGTTAAGGTCCTCTTCCAAAATAAAGGACAAACAACAACACAACAATGTGCCAAGCATTATACTTAGTTCTGGGAAAAGAATGAAATGATATCTTTGCACAATGAGTTTCCATTCTAATTGGAGAGGTAATAAATAGTTTTAAAGTTTAACTATACAATCACTGTGGTCACTTCCAGTTGTGATATATTGTGTCTATCAAGCATAATCCCTTAAATTTAAGTATTGTGTCATCAAAAGATTAATGAAAGTTTTGTTTCAATGAGTTCTTTGCTATGGATGCATTTTTCATTGAGATCATATGTCTATAATTTGAAGGAACTTCATTGATTATATCATCTGATACTATTATTTTGAAGATGAGGAAACTGAGGCCCATAGAATTTAAAAGATTTGCCTGGTATTAACACAATAATAATGATCAGAATTCAAATTCAAATCTTCTATTTTATTTTTAAAAATTATATTTTGCCTATAAATGCATAGCTTTTTCTACCCCAAAATAGGAATGTATTTATAAGAATAGCTGAAATGTATTTATATAGTAACAAAGTATAAGACAAACATGTAATCAGTCAAAAAATGTGCTTTTGTCTATATGGGCACATAAGGCTTCTTATCTAAATGCATCCAAGGACAAAGACTAACATCCCTACATCTAAAAGTCCAATTCTCCATGCACTATCATCAATCAACACATACTAACCATTCATATGCAGAACATTTTCCCCTCTCACCACACTGTCCATCATTTATCCCTCAATTATCCTCTACACACACACACACACACACACACACACACACACACACACACACTATTCAGCATAAAGAAAGTGAAATACATGTAGAGAGTTATGTGCTATTGATTTAAATGTTCAAAAAGAGAACAGAGGCTGAGGAAGGCATGAAAGTATTGAGCATATTGTCCCAGAAAATCACAAATATTATATATTTTTTTATTTTGTTGAATGTTTCCCAAATACATTTCAATCTGTTTCAGGCCCCATGGGAGTTTGGAGAGTTGAAGCTTCAAGTTTGACACTTCTCAAAAGAGTATTCCTGATCATGAAATTTTTTCAACCATTGTTGATCAGCAATTGCTTTGTTATTATTAGAAAGTTGTCTGGGAACACTGAGAGGTTAAGTGACATTTATTTAATGTCACAAACCAGTATGTGTCAGAAATAAGATGTAGATTCAGGTCATCCTAACTGCAAGACTAGCTCTATACCTTGCCCCATATGTTGTCTCTTATTCTATAATAAAAGATAAAACAGTGGATGAAATACTGGAGCAGGAGTCAGGAAGATTCTTCTTCACTATCAAAATTTACTAGCTGTGTGATCACTTAATATGTTTATCTTAATTTCCTTATTTGAAAAATGAACTGGAGAAGGAAATGGTAAGCCACTCTAGTATCTTTGACAAGAAAACCCCAACTGGGGTCACAAAGACAAACTATGACTGAACAATATAATTATAGCATTTATGGATTTTGCATTGATACTAAATATCTTGTCCTACTAAGGAGAACAAAATATAGGGTTTGTGGCCCACCACTTGTGATAAAATGGCACATTCTAATAAGCAGAAGGAAAGGGGAGCTTAAATTTGATATTATACGCATAATATCTAAAAAAAAAAAGTAATTTAGTTTAAATGTAAGCAGTTTAAATGTAAGAAACTTGGTCCATTTCTATGACTGTACAATTGTAAATACACATTTCAGATATATAAGTAGGAGCCATATCTCTACTATTTACACAACAATAAACCTATCATCTGCATATAGATGAAAGTTTAGTGCATGATTCTGTGTATCTCCCTCAATTGAACATGGCAAAAACTAAAAATGTCTAGAAATGCCAGGGGGAACATTTTGAGAAAATCATTTTGCATAGAAAATAGAGAGAAATTTTACACTTAAAATAAGAATAACAGAGGAACCACTCCAAAAAACATCAAGAAGAAAGCCAGAGTGAAAGAGAAAGCTTGCCTAGAAAAATTTTGGCATCATAGAAATGTTGCTCAATAATCTACAAAATTTCAGTGGGACCCATGACATCTTGCTGAGTCCTCTTTGCTAAATAGCCATTTATTTTCTAATTAATAAAGAGAAAAGGATTTTCCTTTTGCCAAGGTAGCCCCGAAAATTCAATTTATGACATTGGCTTCCATTCATGGTTTCATATCCTAGAAATTATGTCAGAGAATGTCTATTTAAATTATATTGAAATATCAGTTTTCAAATAGTAATTAATCAAACAGAATTCAAAGAATTTGAACAGTTTCAATAACTTCTTTATAAACTTTAAGCAATGATACCATTTACAAATATAGGTATTAATAATTCATACTGTTGTATGATGAAAATATTATGAAATCATCGAATCATAAACTAGGAACAAGAAGAGACCTGAGAAAATCATTTAGGCCAAATATATTTTATATAATGAGGAAAGAAAAGCTTAGGGAGTCCAAGATACTTGCCTAATGTCACTCAGCAGCACAGTTACATATCATTTTAAACACAGTAATTGTATTACAGCTATAACTATATGTAATAAAATGGATAGTTTTATGAATTACACTGCAGGGGTCTTTAAACTACACCGCGGGCCAGATGTGGCAGCCAAAGACGATTATTCCCCTCACCCAGGGCTATGAAGTTTCTTTATTTAAAGGTCCACAAAACAAATTTTTTGTTTTTACTATAGCCCAGCCCTCCAACAGTCTGAGGGATAGTGAACTGGCCCCCTATTTAAAAACTTTGAGGACCCCTGAATTAGAGTATTGCCAAAAGAATATAAAAACAGATATTTCTAGAGAGCTTGAATTTTTCAGTCACTGCAGATTATTTAAGAAGTGGTAGAAATTGCAACCTACCAATACACATTGAAAGTAGAATCTATTAGAATACCTTGAAATATGTTATCTACTTATCAAAACTACATATTAAATGTTCAAAGTAGAAAAATTTTAATAATGTCATAATATCAAATGGATATAGTCACCAAACTATGTGAAATCAGAAACTTTCAAAATAGAAAGATCCAGACAAATAAATAAAATATCTTACAAAAACAAGGAAATATATAAATATATAAATATACATACATATATATATATATACATACATATATATATGCACACACACTCTCCTAGTTATATTATCTATTCTTGGAGTTGTCCCAAAGATGTTTTCTATGTGTTTATGGAAGACAAACTTCCATATCATCCTTAAAGTCAATGATAAAAAAAAAACATTTTATCTACCTATTGAATATAGAAAATTAAAAATAAAATAAGACTAACAGGAAAGTAACATCCTTAGAATAGGATTTATATAAAATAATAGTGATGATGAGATTGACAAGAACAGAAATGATAGATGGCATTTCCATAATTGTGTTAAGGTTTATAAAATATTTTACATGCCTTTTGCACTTAATTCTCATACCAACTATAAAGAGTAGGCCTTACCCTCATTGAACAGATGAGGAAAGTTAGGTTCAGAGATACAAAATGCTTACATAAAGTCATATGGCTAAAAAATATTTTTAAAAGGATTCATCTCAGGTCTTTCAGATTCTAAGTCAAACTAAATATACCACCAATCAAAAATATTGCAGAGATGATTTTCAAAAGCAAATCATTACAACCTACTTTGATTTCAGTGTTATATGAGTGAGAAGAATTACTCAATCTAATAAATATGTTTCCTATATTTTGAATATACAATATTGCTCACTTTCACATGTTGTACTATTTGCAAGTGTACATAGTTACTTTTGTAATGAAAAACATTCTTCAATTTCTAGGAACTTTATGTCATTAAATATTTTCTCAAACAATGGAAATGAATAATATAAGGTTTAATATAATGACCTACTAATATAAGATCAAACTTTTTAAGTTAAAAAGAAGTCTCCATACTTCAAAACATTGAGAGCCACTGTAATCTTATAAAATACTAGAAGTAAAAAAAAAAAAGATGTAGTTCCAATTTTCATATTGAAATATGGGAAAAGTGAGTTCATAGTAGTTATGTGATTTGCCAAAATGTCTCTCTCCATAGATTAGTGAATGGAGAAATAAAATAATGGAAGAAAATAACAAATAAATGAACAGAGGAAGGAACAAAAGGAGGCTAAAATCAAGGAAAGAATGAAGACAGGGAGGAAAAAAGAAAGGAAAGAGGGAGAGAAGAAACAGGTATTTACCAACAGCCTACTTTGCACAAAGTACTGTGCTAGATACATATATGATATCATTTGATTCTCACAATTTTAAGGGAGGCTGCCATCATTATGCACATCTGGTAGTCGATGAAACTGATGCAAGCAGAGAGTAGGAAACTTATCAAGAGTTTCAATTATTAAATATTTGCGGCCCAGTTTTAAACTTTATTCTTGCTGATTCTGAGCCCAGTTTTAAATCCAGTATCCTACTTAGCTTCCTTAGGCAGGAAGGTGGGGGGGGAGGTGGGAGGTTAGAGGGAACCTGGATTTTGGATCAAGTATTAAACCAAACCAACACCTTGCCAATAAATCAATAAGCCCAAATAAATATCCTGATAATTCTCTCCCATTTCAGACAACTTAGCAAGGAAAAAAAAGTTCTGTCATTTCTCTCTACTACTCTATTCTCCTGAAATATCTTTTTAAAAGATCACATAATATATCATAACACAACTCCCCCCAACTTTTTCTAAGGAATTTCTGTAAGATTTCTGCTTCTAGATGCAGATATTTAGCGACCTCACCCACTTAGAAGTACAAAGGACAATACATCTACAAAGCCACAATTATAGTGAAGAAGAGAATGAAGACTATAAGTATTAGCCAAAAAATACTATAGGTGCTAAGATTCCCAAATTCTGAAAGATGTATTCAAATCTCCAAGGAAAAAAACTTCAAGAAACCCTTCAGAGACTTATTCACACATATTATAATCAATGATGCTCATCATTAATGGACAATTCTTTCTTAAAAACTGATGAGAAAAGGAATAATCTATCTGATTTGAACACATAGCTCTTGGGTTGTTGATTCAGCACCATGGACAGTAATCTATCTTTTACTAACAATAATTACAGTAAGTGGCTAGTAAAGCAAAGTCCATACATGTACCTAATGTGTAATACATCATTCACCCTAACTAACCTAAGTTATTAAAATATATACAATTAAGATCTTGAGTTCTAGAACCGAGGACAGATTTTTGAAATCATCTAGTTGTTATCTACTATTTGACAAATGAGACAAACCCAGTAAAGTTAAGTAACTTTGAAAAATCATACAAACATTAAGTTTTAGAGTTAGAATTCAAACCATATTTCTTGGTTGGCTCTATTCAATAACTGCTCATATTTATGTATTTTTTATAATTATTATATTATGATATAATATAATATAAAGATAAAATATTATAATATTTTATTTTATCTTTAAGACAGTTCTATTTCACAGGCAAGACAAATCTTAATATACCTATTTTATATATGACAAAATCACAGCACAAAAAAGTAAAGTCACACAGTACATAAAAGGCACATTGCAAACCTTGTCTGCTTTCTACTCTCACAGTTGTTATATCAAAATGCCCTTTATATATGCAAAATGTCACTAACAAGGTAATATCCAATAAAGATCAGCAAATTTTTAGGCTGTGCCCATTGGAGGTTCTTCTTTTTAAAATGTTATACTCTCCTTATATAACTGATTTTTTTAAATTAGGAGTTATAAACATATGCTTGATTATGAATAAGAGATTTAATTTGTTTTTGTTTTTGCATACTTCCCAAAGTTAATTTTGGGATGTTAAATGCTTTTTGATAAGCTATATGTCCACAAGAAAATCAACTAAATAAATAAAAACAAAGTTGAGGCTAAATGCATACATAAGAATAATGTTTTAAGTTACTAATTATTAATTTGCTTAGTTATTAAATGTTCTAGTAGAAAGAACATTATTTTTGAAAATCATGAGACCTGGTTTTTAGAACTAATTATGTCATTCCAGGAAATAGATTTTGAATAAGCAGTTATATAAATAGGAGAAGAGCCAGGGTACAGTAGTGCCATAAAATCTTAGAGAAAAGATGTATAAAAATAATTTGAATAACAGTATCAAAGACTACAAAGAGATCAAAGAAGGATGAAGTTATAGAAAAGGCCATTAGATTTGATAATCAAGTGATCATTGGTAATTTTGTAGAGATCATTTTCAGTTGAACTTTCTAAAGTTAGAAAACTGGAGAAAATTAAAAGAGCAAGAGTAAAGAAAATAGAGGCACCAATTATAGATAGCATTCTCAAATACTTTAGCCTAGAAAAAGAGACTTTAATTTGGTGAACTGCAAAAAACTGGGGATAGACAGGGGCTATTTCATACTTCCACTTAAATAGCAGTTCAAGATTACTGAAGAATGTGTGAGGAGACAGAAAGAAATCAGAAGCTTATTGTAGATATTTCTTGCTTTTAATAAACAATGAAGATGTATGAAGTACATAATTAACACTTGTTTTTAAGGTGTGACTAAGCAGAAGCTGACTAGATATCTATAAACTGAGAAAATGTTCTAACGCATGCTGGAAGGTAGAAAGATCACAAAAGCATATTTTTTATTTATTTAGTATTGTATTTTCCCCAGCTACATGTACAAACAATTTTAACATGTGTTTTTAAAGCTTTAAGTACCAAATTATTTCCCTTTTTCCTTCCTCACATCTATTAAGAAGCAAGAAATTCAATATAGTTTATACAAGTGTAGTAATGCAAAACATTTCCATAGTTGTTTTTGTGAAAGAAAACATAGACCAAAAACAAACAAATGTCAAGAAAAGTAAAGGAAGGTTTTTTGTTTGTTTGTTTTTGTTTATTTTTTTAAGAGTATGCTTCAATATGAATCCAAACACCATCAGTTCTTTCTTTGGGCATAGAAAGCATTTTTCCCATAAGTTCTTCAGAGTTATCTTAGATCATCGTATTGCTGAAAATAGGTGAATCATTCATAGCCTTCTTTTCTATCTTTTCTTCTTTTCTAGTCTCTTCTTTCCTAGGGGGTAAAATAAATATCTATATCCAATTGAATATATGTTATTCTTCTATGAGCCAAGTCTGATAAGAGTATGAGAGTAATATTTCTTAAGGCTAATTCTAGTAGGTTAAATACTTTTTGATAAGCTTTATATTCATGACAAAAACAATTAAATAAATGAAGTTCAGAACAACTCACTCCTTTACCTCTCTCACTTTTCCCTTCCACTATAAAAGCTTGTTTTTGCCTCTTCTTTGGCAAATAATTTACAACATTCTACCTCTCCCTTTTCCTTTATCCCCCTACATTTCTCTCTCACCCTTTATTTTGATTTTTAAGATTTTATTCCTTCATATTCAATTCACACTTTTGCCCTCTCTCTAAATATATTTCTTCTCTCCTAATAATGAGAACGTTCTTATGAGTTATAAGTATCATCTTCTCAACCTTATGATTTCCCTTTCCTGTTTACTTATTTTTGCTTCTCTTGAGTCTTATATTTGAAAGTCAAATTTTATATTTCTTTCCATGAAGAATGCTTGAAAATTCTTTATTTCATTGAATTTCCATTTTTCCCCTGAAGGATTATACTCAGTTTTGCTGGGTAGATTCTTGGTTATAATCCTAGCTCCTTTGCTCTCTAAAATATCATATTACAAGACTTCCAATCTTTTAATGTAAAACCTGCCAAAAATATCGTTATTCTGACTGTGGCTCCACTATACATGGATTATTTCTTTCTGGATGTTTACAATATTTTTTTTCTTGATCTGGGAGTTCTGAAATTTGGCTATAATATTCCTGGGGGTTTCCATTTTGGTATCTTTTTCAGAAAGAAGTTGGTGGATTCTTTATATTTCTATTTTGCCCTCTGATTTTAAAATATCAAAACAGTTTTCCTTGACAATTTCTTGAAAGATGATATCTAGGCTCCTTTTTTGATCAGGGCTTTAAGATATCTATTCCCCAAGTCAGTTTTCTTTTTCCATAGAGTTATTTTATATTGTCTTCTACTTTTTATTTTTTCAGTTTTGATTTATTGTTTCTTGACTTCTCATAAAGTTGTTAACTTCCATTTGTTCAGTTCTAAGGAATCTCAGTTTTAAGGAATTATTTTCTTCAATTAGTTTTTGTAACTCATTTTCTATTTGGTCAGTTCTACTTTTTTAGGCGTTTTTTGGTCTTTAGTGAATTTTAGTGTTTCTTTTCCCACTTGTACAGTTCCATTTTTTAAGGCATTCTTCTACCCATTGGCTTTTTGTACTTATCACACCATTTACTTTTCAAGTCTTATTTTCTTCAATTTTATTGTATCTTCTTGAGGAAGCTATTAACTCATTTTTCAAAAATTTATTGAAATATTCACCTATCTTTTGAGATTTTTCTCTACCATTATATTTTTTCCAACTCTTTTACTTGATTTTTAAAATGCCTTTTAATCTCTTCCATGGCTTGAATCCAAGTCACATGTTTCTTGGAGACTTTGGATGTAGGAATTTTGAATTTGTTTTCATGTTGTGAGTGTGTGTTTTGATCTTGTCACCACAGTAACTTCCTATCATAAGAAATTTTTTTTTCCTGTTGCTTGTTCATTTTCCCCAGACTATTTCTTGACTTTTACCTCTTTGTTTTAGTAGAAACCTGCTTCCATGGTGAGGCATTTAGGGATTTTGTGATGCAATTTTTAGAATAACTTCTAGAGAACTGTAAGTTTTTAGTTCTTTTTAAGTGGTATGATATAAGGAGAGGTGTAGTTACTATTTTCCTGCCCTATGTTCTGGTGAGAGACCACAGCACTCTGTTCTGTCCTGGAACTGGGAGGAGGGTCTCTATTTCACTGTGACTACAAGGCTTAGTATGCTAGTACTACCTAGCACTATCTTAAGAATGAAGGGAAGCAACAAACTGGGAAAACATCTTCACAGTTAAAGGTTCTGATAAAGGCCTCATTTCCAAAATATATAGAGAACTGACTCAAATTTATAAGAAATCAAGCCATTCTCCAATTGATATATGGTCAAAGGATATGAACAGACAATTTTCAGATGATGAAATTGAAACTATTACCACTCATATGAAAGAGTGTTCCAAATCATTATTGATCAGAGAAATGCAAATTAAGACAATTCTGAGACACCACTACATACCTGTCAGATTGGCTAAGATGACAGGAAAAAATAATGATGAATGTTGGAGGGGATGCAGGAAAACTGGGACACTGATGCATTGTTGATGGAACTGTGAACAAATCCAACCATTCTGGAGAGCAATCTGGAATTATGCCCAAAAAGTTATCAAATTGTGCATATCCTTTGATCCAGCAGTGTTTCTATTGGGCTTATACCTCAAAGAAATACTAAAGAAGGGAAAGGGACATGTATGTGCCAAAATGTTTGTGGCAGCCCTGTTTGTAGTGGCTAGAAACTAGAAATTGAATGGATGCCCATCAATTGGAGAATGGCTGGGTAAATTGTGATATATGAGCGTTATGGAATATTATTGTTCTGTAAGAAATGACCAGCAAGATGAATACAGAGAGACTTAGAGAGACTTACATGAACTGATGCTAAGTGAAATGTGCAGAACCAGGAGATCACTTTACACTTCAACAACGATATTGTATGAGGATGTATTCTGTTGGAAGTGGATTTCTTTGACAAAGACTCAGTTTCAATTGATAAATGATGGACAGAAGCAGCTATACCCAAAGAAAGAACACTGGGAAACGAATGTGAACTATTTGCATTTTTGTTTTTCTTTCCGAGTTATTTTTACCTTCTGAATCCAATTCTCCCTGTGCAACAAGAGAACTGCTCGGTTCTGCAAACATATATTGTATCTAGGATATACTGCAACATATCTAACATATATAGGACTGCTTGCCATCTAGGGGAGGGAGTGAAGGGAGGGAGGGGAAAAATCAGAACAGAAGCGAGTGCAAGGGATAATGTTGTAAAAAAAAAATTACCCTGGCATGGATTCTATCAATATAAAGTTATTATAAAATAGAATAAAATATTTATATATATAAAAAAATAAAATAAAATTCCTATCAAAAAAAAAAAAAAAAGAATGCCATACAAAACTGTGACACAGATATCATCATGGATAAAGCAAGAGTCCTGTCTCCAATTCCAAAAAAGAGAACCCTGTAATCTATTTCTGATTAGTTGTTCAATCCTGTTACCATCTGTAAGTTAAGAGCTCCAGAAGCAGCTGCTGCTTCTGCTCTAAGACCTATGCTAGGGTTGGTCCTGTGGCTATTCTGGCATGACTTACTATTCTGTGCTCTACTCTCACCCTGATGTGACAGATATTTCCTGCTGACCTTCTAAGTTTTCTTGACTGGAAAATCATTTTTCCTTGTCCTTAGGTAATTCCAATGCTCCAGGATTTGTTTTATGGCATTATTTAAGGTGTCTGGAGAGGTTTGTGGGGGAAGCTCAGGTGAGTTACTGTCTTTTTTCTGCCATCTTGATTCCAGCTCTCCCACTCCCATACATACTTAAAGAAGATATTTAAAATCTTTAAAATAGAATTCCTAAGGAAAAGGAGCATCTAGTGAAAATGCAGAGTTGGAAGATGAAATGTCCTTTCTAAGGAAAAGCAAGGAAGCCAGTAATATTGGATTTCTAAATAGTGAAGTAGCATATTGATTCATGTTAAAAGTTCTTTCATTCTTTCCAAATTTTTCTTTTTACATATCCATATATATAAGCAAAAATAAAAATAATATCCTAGAGTATAAATAAAATTTTAAGTTAAAAATCACAAAGGAATGTAATGATTATAATGTAATATAATTATCCCCTGAATTTCCCATCCCTGAAATCTAACTACTAAGTTTATATTATACTGAATAGTCATTACTATTCACCTAGAGTAGCAAATTGAGGTGAAAATATAGTATTATGGAGAAATGAAATGACCTTTCTAAAATTTGCCCTTCAGTTACATTTTTACCCACTATGTAATGTTTCTTCTATGAATAGAATAATTTTTTTAGGGAAAGAAACTTCAGAGCAAACTATTAAATATCTACTCAACTCTCTCTCTATATATATACACAAACACACACATACACATACATATAGACATATATGTTTTAAGTTGGACTGATGCATCTATAATTTTAAAATAACATGGTTTCACTGGTATTAAAAAGTGGAAGTTTGTTTAATGAAAGGGTTACCAAAATAATAAGAGTAAATAAACTAAGACTAAGAAAGGAAGAAACTGAGAACTGAGACCTGCAGGTTAAAGTAAGATCTTTCAACTAATTGGGAACAGACCCATTAAGCATAAAGAAAATAACCCTCTGTTACAAAGTAGCTTTGCTTTAGAACAATCCATTCTATCACTGAAAATGAAATGAAATGTTATTTTAATAGCATTTAAAGTTATCTCAATTAAGATTGTAAAAAAATGAAATTGGGAAAAAGTACAATTAAAAATATAGTACCATGGAATAAACATCTCAGTCCTTCATTCAATCCTCACTATGATTCTTTGCCCATTTTCAGTCAATTATATTAAAGAATTTTGTACGAACTCACTTTTACACACATCTAAAGTTGTTCATTCAAATACTAAGCACATACTGAACTTTTCCTTATATTCAACAAACTTTAGTGACTCCATATTGTATCTCAAGAATCAAAATTAAGCTTCTCTTAGTGGACATGTAAACATCTTCACAATCTGGCCCTCCCCTACCTTTCTAATCTCCATTCACTTTAATCCCTTTCTTATCTTCTGCAATCCAGCTATTCTGGCCATTCACTGCTATGTATACTAGATATTTCTTATGATTTTTTTTCCTTTGACTTTGCATTATCTATTTCTTCTGACTTAGACATATATTCTCCTCACTTCTACCTCTTATAAACCATAGTTTCCCTGAAAATTAAATTGAAATGCTCTCATATTCATGAAGAGTTTCTTATTACCCCCACACACACCTAGATATCAATGTACCCACTCCCTAAATACTCATGAGTTGGCCAGCTTCTCTATCATATAGACAACAAGATGACAAACTATACATTCTCTCCAACCCCTATGACCAGTCAAACTTCTCTAAAACATAAACTGTATGCCCTAAAGGAAATTTAATTGTTTCTTTGGACAATAAGAATCCAAAAGATGATTTTTTAATAGAAATGGCATTCAGTGACCTTAAGATCATTTAACACCCTTCCCTTATTTCCCACTTTAGTTTTTGGAAGGTCATAGCAGCAGTCCCAAGGACACAACAGAGGCTTACATCAAAACCCATCTCTGCATCCTGATCCCACCCTAGTTCTTATGCCATGTAAAGCCCAGATTCAGGCTGGAGAAATTTGCTTAGGCCTCAAAATTCAGCTTGGCCATAGCCCTTCAGGGTCAAAAGCTTACGGGGGTATGAACACTGGAAAAAGTGCTGAACTATAAGTGCCAGGGAAACAGACTAGCCAGCAAACTGAGGACCAGACTGAGTGGGACAGGTCAGGACACTGAATGGGAAGGAGGGAAGTGGATAATTCTACCAAGCCTAAGGGAAAGAGAACAGTATACAGTTTGGACTCTTCTGGTCACTCAAATGTCAGTTGGAACAGGCACCTAAGCTGGTGAATCATGAATTCTTCTGTGTAGAATACAGCTGAGAACCTTTGAGATCCAACCCTCAAGGGCTGGAAATCAGAAAGAATCAGAAAGAAGGCAGTCAAGAAATGTATAAGGAAAATAAAAGTAAAAACAAACTAAAATTATCAAAGATTTCAAGAAGAAAAAAAAGTAACTTGAACATAAATTAAAAACAAAATCAGTAAACACTAGGAAATAAGGTCTGCGACTAGTTTATAGATGTCTATGAACAAATAATACAAAATAAAAATTACTTTTCTGGACAACTAGAAGACTGTCCAGGTTTCAGAAGCATATAATAATGAAGTCAGCACAATGTCTTTGCGAACCTTCAGTTTGGTATGCAAAGACCTCTTTTCTTCCACACTTTCTTTTGAAGACTCCCAAATGCTGAAGTAGTTCAGACAATACTTGCATCAACCTCGTCATTATATACATCATTGAAAAGTATACTGCTAAAGTAAGTGAACTTATTCACAGCATTCAAAATTTCTCTATTTGCTGTAACCAATGCTTCCACATATATATGGTGTGGTGCTGGCTGATGGAGAATGTTGGTCTTCTTGATATTGTTTGTCAGATCAAAATTAGCATATGTGGCAGAGAATCAATACATACACATGCTGTTAAATCTCAGTCTCAGAGGCTACATTGAGTCTATAATTTGCAAGTCTTACCAAAGAAACAAAAGCAAGAACAACAGATTGGAAATGCAAACAAACAAAAATGAAGGACAACTTAGAAGAGAAGAAAAAAATAATGATATTAAAAGAAAATAAGCTTATTAAGCAAGCAAAAGATACTGAACTCAAAGATAGTATGCACACTGACACCTTAAGATCATGGGTTTCTCGAAGTATATGACAAGGTAAAAACCGATAATACCATAATGAAGAAAGAGAGAATTACCTAAAACTTTTAAATATAAAACAATGAAATTACAATTGAAAGACTTCACAAATCTCTTTCAGAAAGAAAGAAAGAAAAAAACTGAGCCTGCAAACTCCAAGATACTTAGTGGCTAAATTTAATAACTCAGTTTAGAAACAATAAATTCTGAAAAATCATCTGAAGAAAGATTATTTGAGTAACAAAACTGTTCCACACCCAAGAGAAAAGAAAAGAAGAAGTAGAATATTGTGTTCAGAAGGGCAATGTAGTTCAGGATGCAACCCAACATGACCTACCTGGCAAATCTGAACTTAACTATTCAGAAAAAAAAATCGATATTCAATAATAAAGAAAAATTCGAAACATTTTTAGAAAGAAAAAAAGAACTGCCTTTTGAACATCCCAAGCAACAGTTATGCAGGGGAGTGAATCAGTGCAGCAGGCATAAATAACAAAAACAAAGTGAAAACAAAGATATCACTAAGAAATTCCTTTTTAAATGTACACAGGGAAATGCCCAAGAGAGGAAATATGGTAGAGGTAACAAAGGGATTGAAATAAATTATTTCTAAGATTCTTTACAAAATCTAAATTCTGATACTCTTAAGTTTTGATATTAGATAAAACTTTTAGTAAATAGGACAAAAGTTAAAGGCACATTGAAAGATTTTTAAAATAAATTTTAGATGGTAGATTGAAAAAAGAAAATTTATGGAGGTATGGAAAACTACTGTTTGGAAAGACCATATGATTTAATGTAACAAATGACTAAGTTTAATAAGCCTTGGGAAGATTGATAACATACTAATATCAGGGTTTAAATGGACAAAAGAAAAAGAAACCAAAAAATATTGATGTCTATCCCTATTGATCCCAATGTTTCCCACTCTAATAAATAAATGGACAAGTCTATTTAAATCATTGAAACTGAGAAGATATAGCATTCCATCTGGTTTAAGCCTCAACTTGATGAACTATCTCATAAACAGATATCAAAGATAGGAAGTAGTAAGAGTTCAAACTTAAATTTATCACTTCTTAATGATCTCAATGCATCTCTCCCTCCTCCCCCTAATTCAGGAAATAGGAAATAAGTGGTAGTAACTTTGTGAGCCTTTGTGTTTTGCTAGAACTGAATATTCATTGTTGCAGGGAGCATCTGGTAAGTCAGCCTCTACCAATAATGCACAACTGTTCATAACCACCTTAGAGATTAGATTGAAGCAACAAGCCATTAAATGATGTTCCCAAGGTCACGATAATATGATGGTTTCATTATTATCACTGTTATGATTAAAGTAGACCTCGATTAAAATTTCAGGAGATATTTCTAATTTTATCCTCTTTTGAACTTTATTTAAAAACATCTATGGGATGTTCTGGGATAGATGAGTGTTGGAATCCTTACTAACTGCTAACTAATTAGAGTTGATCTAATCTTAAAAGAAGATTTTGGCCAGAACCTGAAACAAGGTACTAAGTAGAACTAATTAATACAAGGCTTGTGTTCACACCTTTACTCATTGGAGTTCACAAGTATGCTAGCTTCACAAAGTAAACTTTCTAACTTCAAGAGAGTCCACACCTCCCTTAAAGCTCTTTGGGCCAGAGAGCACTATGGGAAAAAACCCATAATCCCTCTCTCTGGAAGGAGCATAAATAGAGCTTCAATGGGCCAGTCGGAGAGTTCTTCAGAGTGAAGAAGCTACAAGTTGAGATTTCACTGGAATGACATGAAGAGTAGTGCTGGCTGGAGGCTGAAGAAAGCAGAGGCAGAAGCAAAGGACAAAGCGGCAAGAGCTCTTGGAACCAAGCAGAGAGATAGGCCTCTAAGCTAACCGGGCTATTTTGGAGATAATAAAAGATCTGAACTTTGATCACCTGGCTGCGCTTTGAGAAAAAAAAGCTCACCACATTTTGGCGCCCGAACAGGGACCGATTCAGATCCATCTGAACTAGATCACAACAGATGAGATTCCTTGATTACTAGAGACACATTTACTTTCTTTTCAACTACTTTAAATTGTTTGGTGAGATGTTCATGCAGTTATCCTCTCTGTCTAACATTTTGCAAATAAGATCTTACTAACCACTTCATCTGTCAAGGAAATTAAACATTTTTAGACTGGATCAGTTTTTGGGATAGTTTTCTAAATTTCAATTTCCCTAAAAATTGGTAAATTTTGTATATGTCCCATATGGAGAAGTCAACATTTGTTTAGGCAGATCAAAATGAATTTGCTATAAGACAATTCTTTCTTTTCATTTTTGTCTTTGTAATTTAGGGTTTTATAATAACAGCTAATATTTACATGGTACTTCAAAGTTTGCAATACACTTTATAAATAGTATCTAATTTTATCTTCACAAGAACTCAGGGTAGATTGTATTATTATTCTAAATTTAAAGATGAGAAAACTGAGGTAGAGGATAAGTGACTTCTTCAGGATCATGAAGCCAGTGAGTGTTTGAGACTAGATTTGATCTTAAATCTTCCTAATTCTATATCCACTACTCTGTCCACTTTGTGCCACCTAATTGACTCACCTAAATCCCCACTTTGACATTAACTAATGGATTATCTAACTGATTGCAGTCTGCTTACTTTCAAATGATTTCAGCATGTATTTCAGGGCATTTACTGTCTGCTCAAATATAATTAAGCTCAGTTTTTAATAGTATTCAATGCTCACCATGTCTAGAGCCTTTAGTTCTCTTGAATTATGTATTCATGATATACAGACATGGGGCTCTAAGTATTCAGAATTACTGTGAAATAAAATCATTCTAGATAGTCAAATTTCCCAATAGATAAAGGTTTGACTCTTTAATCAAAATACACCTATATTTTAGCAATTTTGGAAGGAATCCTTTACACAATGAAATAGTTTCCTGATTTCTTAGAATACACTGAACATAATTAAGTGTCTTTTTGATGGCTCTCTATCATGACAATCTAAATTTTTATATACCTGATTCCCTTGTATTGGCCTGCTTAGGTATGTATGGCTATTTGCTTCTCCCGTGAATAGTTTCCACTGATTGAGAATGGAATTTGATTGGTCTGTGCTCTAAGATTTTCTTTTCATGATTTTGGTTGTTCTCTTCCTGCTCCCATTCTCATCTTGGCTATTAGGGCTAAAAATAAAAACTCCTCACTACCATCAGTATATATTTTAGTGGCAGCTTTTTTTTTTTTTTGCCTACTTCTTTATATGGATTTGGAAACAAGATAATTAAGACTAGAATATTATAAAAATTTGAATAACTAGGTTCTGGGTTTAAATCTAAAATTCCTTTATTAATCAAAAAGTGGTTCAATCATATCTGTATTCATACACCAAAGAGAAACTCATCTAATAATATTGATAAGGTTCATATGTCTGTCATATAATCTCAAATGGATATTCACGGTTGAATAGATTCTTCTATTCCTCCATGTTTGACTATCACATTCCTCCCTACATTTTCTTTTTACTCCAAGCTACCATCACCACTTCCTCCCCCTTCATTCTTTTCAGCAAAAATTTCATCTCATAATTTACCAATAAAATGAAGCCAATTTATTATGTACCCTCTTCTCCCTAATGCATCAAATTTCTTCCTCATCATTCTCCATTTTCTTCTCTTTCTTTTAATCTCTGAGAGAGGTAGTCATTCTCTTTGATAAAGCCAATTCAACTACATAAAGCCTTGAGAGCTTCCTATATCTCATCTCCTGTAAGACTTTGATTTGTTCTGTTTTGGGGGGGAGGGAGATATGTAATATTCTCTTGGAGCAGGTTTCTTGAGATCTCTGGAGGCAGCCTTCCTTTCAGTTCAGTAATCACCACAAGTGCAGCCAGGGATTAAAGTCCAAATCCTTTATTGTCTCTTTCAAAGTCTTGTCTCCTTCACTTGGGGCTCAGCTAGTTTTTCTGGAGGCCTTCCGGATCTTGGTTTCAGTAAAGAAGCGAAGGGGGACAGCCTGCCACCACTTCTCTGGTCTTCCCTCGTTCTCCCCCACTGAATCCTGGTTGAATCTCCTAGCTTATATATGCTCTCTTAAAGGTGTGAATCTTGTGGAACTATAGTAAGTACTAAGTACATCTACTGAACTAGAGAACTGTTAAGCACCATGCTAAATTAGATAATTACTGTCTTTATCAATTCCACTGACTTAGCACCTTGTTTCAAATTTTGGCCCATAACAGGGAGATAAGAAGCAATCTGGGTTAAGTGACTTGTCCAGAATCAAACAGCTGATTGTCTGAGGCTGAATTTGAACATAGGTCCTCCTGAGTCCAGGATAATGCTCTATCCATTGTTCCATACAGATATCTCTTTGGGATAGGTACAGTAGAAACACTGCTTGGATCAACTGGGATACACAGTTTGATAACTTTTTGAGCATAGTTCCAAATTGCTCTCCAGAATGGTTGGATCCATTCACAGTTCCACCAACAATGTATCAGTGTCCCAGTTTTACCATATCCCCTCCAACATTCATCATTATCTTTTCCTTATCATCTTAGCCAATCTGAGAAGTGTGTAGTGGTATCTCAGAGTTGTCTTAATTTTCATTTCTCTGATCAATAATGATTTAGAGCACCTTTTCATATGATTAGAAATAGTTTTACTGCTCATCTCCTTTTTCCATTTATCATATAGAAAATGGCTTGAATTCTTACACATTTGAATCAACATTGTATATTTTAGAAATAAGGTCTTTATCAGAACTCTTAAATGTAAAAATGTTTTCCCAATGTATTGCTTTCCTTCTAATGTTGTCTGCATCAAGTTTGTTTGCACAAAAACTTTTTAACTTAATATAATCAAAATTATCTATTTGGTATTCAATTATGAGTTCCAGTTCTTCTTTGGACACAAATTCCTTCCTTCTCCACAGATCTGAGAGGTAAATTATTCCATGTTGTTCTAATTTGTTTATAATATTACTCTTTATGTCTAAATCATGAACCCATTTTGATTTTATCTTGGTATAAGATGTTAGGTGTGGGTCAATACTTTGTTTCTTCCATATTAGATTCCAATTTTCCCAGAAGTTTTTGTCAAATAGTGTGTTCTTATCCCAAAATCTGGGGTCTTTCAGTTTGTCAAAGACTAGATTGCTATAGTTATTGACTATTTTGTCCTGTGATCCCAACCTATTCCAATTTGTTGTTCTTTTTCCATTTTTTTTCAATTGCATGCCCAATTCACTGATATGCTCTTTTTCTATTTTATTCATGTAAACATTTAGAGCTATAAAATTCCTCCTAAGAACTGCTTTGGTTGCATACCATAAATTTTACTGTGTTATCTCATTATTGTCATCTCTTTGAAGAAATTATCATTTCAATGCTTTGTTGTTTGACCCATTCATCCTTTAGGATTAGATTATTAATTTCAAATTGATTTCTAATCTATTTTTCCATGGCTGTAATGTAATTTTTATTTCATGACAATAAAAATGATGCATTTACTATTTCTGCCTTGGATTATGAAGTTTTATGCCCTAAAACAATCAAGTTTCATATAGTTGTCATGTACCATTGAGGAAAAAAAAATCCTTTCAATCTATTCAATTTTCCCCAGAAACCTATCATATCTAACTTTTCTAATATTCTATTTACTTCTTTAACTTCTTTCTTGTTTTTTTAAATTATATTTAGCTGGTTCTGAGGCCTTTTATTACCACAACTTTGCTAATGAGGTATTAGGAAATATGGAATGACATATTTTAATATGAGATGGGAGGCTCAGCTATGTCTTACTCTATGGCCTTGGAAAAACCACTTTCTAGAGTGACACAGTTTCCTCATCTGTATAATGAGGGTATTTTAAGGGATAATCTCAAATATTCCTCTCAATTCTTAATCTATGATTAATAATACTGCAAGATATTACAAATGTACCACAGTACAAAATACACTTAAAAACATTTTCAAATAACTACAGTGAAATTGTTCAATTAAGTAATTTTATATATCAATCATAAAGTTAAATTTATGGGACACAAGAAAAATCCACTAATTCACTAAGAATCAGGACCACAAATATTTTTTAGTAAAGACTATGAAAAACTCCCATCTATTCTATAGTATTATGCAACTGTGTTTTCAAACATCCTATTAATCATATTAAAATGATATATCATACATATGTGTGGCTATATATGAATAGACACACATATACATCATATAAATATGCAAAATACATATAACTGTAAATGTGTACATATATTTATACACATGTATTCATTATATGCATGTATGTATATTTATATTTGTACCTATGCATAAGCATATCTAGTAGACATATATATACATTAATATACACACATGCTTTGTTATTTCTTAACTTTATTAACTAGTTGTTTGTTTGATTTTTTAACACTTAAAGGCTACACAGTACTATATTGTATAATATGGAAATTTAAATTTACATAGTTAATTAATTAAGTACAAATGACTATCATTTTTATAAAAAGCCAGCTACTGAATTTATTTTCCCTTATATCACATGATTTTAACTATAACAGACACATTTAAAAAATAATTTCATTAAAAGATCTAACTATATTTTATTTCAGCTTTTTTTTTTCTATTCATGGGGGAGGTAATTATAGCACAGTAAAAAACCAAACATGTTCATAATTCATCAGGATTAGAATTAAAAGGATGTTAGGAATCAATTGGTCTAATCCCCTTATTTTATATATGATGAAACAAATAGGATAGTAAAGCATTTTCTCTAATATCTACAAAGAACTTGCTATGGTTTCTCAAATAAAAGACTTTAAAAGATGACTTTTTATTGGAATGACAAAAAAAGCAGCATTCTTTCAATACTTAAGAAAAGTAGCATAAGATTTAGGCAGGTCCCAAGTGCAACTTACTACAATTTAAATAATGAAAAGAGAAATTCTAGGCTTAAACAATGTTCTCCTATGGATGAATATTGTCTCTTTCTTGATCACAGTTCTGCCTACCTCCCATACTTCCATGAGTTATGTTAACAGTAGAACTTCTTGCCATTTCATACTGTGATATTATTTTTCCCCCTGTGAAAGATTGCGTTACTGCATGCTATGTGTATCCTGACAGATAAATTGGCTGAATCCTTGCATTTTATAATACTTCTAACAGGAAACAGGATATATTACTGCAATTTTGAAAAATTGAATGTGAAAAATTTTAATAAGAGATGCCTGCTCTCCCCAGATAAAAATCCCCACATCTCTGCTAGACTTTCTCATTCCATACCACTACTTCAATCCCATCAATATTTCAATACATCATTCTACATCCTAAATATTAACAAATTAGCTTGCTCATCTAAAACCTATGGGCTTTCTTTTATATTTAATGACTTACAGGATGTACATCTATGAGATAAAAGTTCTAACAATTATTTGCTACTGGTTACACATTCATCTGCAGGTACCAAGTCACCTTCAGGGATATATCAACTCATGCAGGGCAAGATGATACACTTTGTAAATTGTCACTTCCAGCACCAAATGGTATCTCAATTACCTAAAAGTGTTAATATGTTTCTTCAGAGGTAAACAATTTATTCTTATTTGAGTTGAAATAAGTAGTTTGATTTTAGTTCACAGGAGAGAGTGAGGTATAATTAATCCATACTGACTCTACAACTGGGAAATAATAATGCTAAAAGAAGAGGGAGGTCAGAGAACTCATACTTCCAAAAAGAAGCAGAATCAGTCTCTCTTGCTTGCTATAGGATTAATTCAAATTTTACTTTCTTCTTTCTAGATTTAACTTAACTCCAAACTTTTTACTAAGCCTTTAAATTATCCTTAATCTATAAGGATTTTCCTTTTTCTAATGTAGTCTTTACATTTCCTTCCAAAGCCTACACTAATACCGGCTTGTAATTTCCATTGAAATTTTTTCCAGTTGTTTCATATACCCAAAAATCCTTTTACCCCCTCTTAAATTATAAATACCTCAATAGTTATGATAGTAGTTACTGATATTTTATTCTTTACAATATCTTCTTATAGTGTTGGACACACAGCAGATACTGTTGAAATAGATTCTACTAACTTTCCATCTGACTCTAAAATTTTATTTCTACAACTAAAGAATGAAAGAAAAAAATGGAACAATTCTTCCCATGTAGCTTGGAATTATTAAGAGTTTAGGAAAAGAAAGAATAGGTATCCAGATCCTATTCACCTGAGCTCCAATTTTTGCTGTTCAGTGAGAACTTGAACCTTAAGTAAAGTTTATTCATTCTCCCCTTTCCCTTTTCTTGAGCAAAAACTTATAAGGCATTATTTTTGTATCTTTATGTGTTTGTTTTAAAGAAAAAACTTGGAAGAGATTTAAAGATTTTCAAATGCAACCAACTGGCATTATAAAAATATACTAAAAGTATAAGGATATAAGGTTTGTATGAATCCAAATCACCTGAAACAGACTTTTCTACTAATACTTAAAATGTCCAGTGTCAAGGATTCTTCAACATCTTTTATTGCTATTCTAATTGTCTTTTTTTAACCTAATCAATTGCATATGAATTAGAGGAAAATCAATATATTATGTTTTTTCACTCCTTCAAAATAAATTCCAGTGTTTCTTATACTGTTTTCTGTAATGCAAAGTTGTTAAAATGAACATAGAGTCCTTCTTGGTCTTAAGGTCTACACCTTATTGTTATTTTCCAAGTGCAGAAATGTAACCTAAAATAATGCAGTGTCATCCCCATTAATTGCATGTTAACACTGATTTCATGTATAATTCAAAATAACATCTGTGACTGCCAAATGTAAATGAACTCTAACACTGGAGATTGGCTATAGCATACAAGTAATTTACCTTCATGATTAAATTATCATAATGTTCCAAATATCTTAATTTACTATGCTTGAACTGAGTCATGAAAATAAGTACTATCCTACTTGCAAAAGGCAAAAAGGAAATTAAAATAAAATAATAATAGAAAAACATGCATAGAAGGTTCTAATTTTAATAAAGAATCTTTAGTAAAAAAAAAAAAATCTACTACATATAAGTAGTAGAACCATTATTATTTCCCTTTTACCAATGGGGCAATTAAGGCTCAAAGAGATTGTTACTTACCCATGGTTATACAACTAAGTGTCAAAGATACATACTACAAGAATCTTGGAGAATTCTTGTCACTCCATATATTTGGCAAATTTAAACTACACTGCCACAAAGAATAAGATGCAGACATAAAAGTCATAGAATTTCACAGTGAAGGGAAGAAAAAAAAATTAACATGGATCTATCCATACTTTTGTGTAATGTTTCATCAAAACCCTTTTTACCTTAACCATCTTTATTCCTAACCAGTGACTGGTACCTAGCAAGTAGGTAATAAATGCTTATTAATTTGTTGATTTGACTCATTAATCTTGACAATCAGTCCTAAAAGCCAACTTCTGACCATCCCTTCTCTTTATGACTTCGGGGTAACTAGCTACCAATCCCATTCTCTTATGTTCAGTGGAAGCAGCGCCAAGATCTCCACAAGAAGCCTTTCTTCCATCTGAGCAGTCAAGGCAGAGAAAAGGCTAGTAGACCAAACTTTCAGAATCTATCACCTCTCTGAGTCTCTGCTATTCAGATATCACCTCATATGTTATAATGCTGAGGGCTGCTGAATCAATGACTATAAAAATAGCCTAGGAATACCTCACATTTCTTGTTATCATTAACTAATTGTTTCTCATTTATACAAAGAGAACATTTAGCAAACCCACTATAACTGCAGCTAGGTGGTACCCTGGACCTTGCTATGTCATCCTGGGCAAGTCTGCCCTAATACATTGGAGAAGGGAATGGAAAGCTAGTATATTTACCAAGAAAACCTCTTAGATTGTAAGGCGTGTTATGGCCCAGAGAGTCATGAAGAATCAGACAAGACTGAATGACTGACTGAATAACAGCAAGAGCAATCAGGTTATTTTATTGTAAGTCTATACCTCCAGCTCATAGACTTATATGGCTTCCATGAAAAGTTAGTGTAGCATGTTTTATGTATACGCTAGAGGATGGGGTCCCATTAAGTCTTCACATGGAGGGAGGGAGAGGAAGAAAGGAATTAATTAAGAGAAGATCCATGAACTGAAATCCAGGTTAGTTCTGGCTAGTTTCCTGATTCCTTTCTGAGAACAATGTCCTGCCACTAGCCCCAGTGCTCTATCTACTGCATCACCTTAGCAATAAGCCAATATTCTATGAATACTATAATGTTAAAAATTCAACGATATAACAGTGCTGTCTGGAAGTAATTGAAGAGCCAACCCTTTTTTATTCCAGTGAAGTAAGAAATAGAAAAAACAATAGAATTTGGATTCAGCCAGGAGGTGTAAAATTAGGATCTGATCAATATACACTTTGTAGACTAAAATTGTACTTAACAATTTTCAGAAACTACATATAAGGCTTAGCTTGTTTGGAAAAAGTCCTTTGATATTTGACTTTCTATTACAGAACAATGAGATATCACAAAATCCAAGTAAGCCAGAGTATACTGAATACACAATTAGGTACTTATACCATGAAACTTATTAAGGGAAACAGGAAAGAGATCTTTTGAAATCTATTACAAAAAGATTTCCACTGTTTTAATTTTACAGAACAGCAGTGGTCAAATTATGAAAATTATTTAATTACAGCTGCTTAATATAATATTTTGATAAATGCAAAAATGTTGTTTCATTATGTCTTTTTTCCTTAATAGTAATTTCATATGTATATTTATTGTTTCCATTTTAAACAAAATGTTCCAATAAACATGTGTTAAAAAAAAAAAAGATGACATTCTAATTGCCTCACTAAATAAATCTTTTGTTTGGGCTTTCTTTAACATATAGTAACACTGCTTTGAAATTTGAATTTTAATAACCTTGCCAAAGGTGCTGGTTCTAATTATCCACCTATAGTTCCAAAGCCAAGCCCAATTTGAGCATTGTTTTCATCCTGACTGACTTAAATTGAATGTAAGTAGCAATTTTTTCTGCTTTAACCAGAAACTCTGAGGGTCTTCCCCTTCCATATTCATTCATTTATTTATTTAGATTTTTTTGGGGGGGGGGAACTAAGTGAAAGAGGAATTTCTTTTTTCTCAATGGCTACTTAGTCTTAAACATTGAATGGATATGGCCTCAGTCAAATTGTGATTTTTGAAAGACCTTAGCTTAAAAAAGCCAGTCTCCCATTTCATCTAGGGCCATCTCCAGTCATCTTGATCTCTATCTTTGCCTCTGGATCAACTGTCTCTGCAGGGGAAAGTGAGGCAGGTGATTTTGTCCAGCCCTCCCTCACTTAGATCCAACTCACTTGCATGTCATAACATCTGTTCCCTGATGTCATAGTCCTCTTCAAGATTGAAGGACAAACAACAACAACAACAACAAAGATGCTAGTTGAAATCTAATTGATAAAGCTTATTTAAAAGAATTAATAAATTAGTTAGCATGATTTTTAATGATAGTATCAAATACAGCAAAAAAAAAAAAAAACCTCTCATTGCATGTCTCCTTAACTTCTTTTCTATTTCAAAACAACAACAAATAACACTGGAATTTATATTATTTAATAATTCTCATCAATTACATGAGGTACACACACATACACACGTACGTATATATAGGAAGACAGAGAAAATTATGAACATATAATAAAAGTACTACAATTCATAAGGTTTGGTCTTCTATTGACAAATTTTTGATGGTAATTCATTGGAAAATATTAAAAAATTATATTTTAAAGCTAATTCATTGAAAGAAGATATACCTAGTTTATGATTTTTATTTATTTTCAATGTTATGAGTCAAGATTTCTAAATCTTTATCCCAAATTGACTTCAATCCCTTTCCCATAGTAGAGGTTCTTAATTTTGGTCCTTAACTTGATTTTTCAAAACAACTATTATAGCCCAGGCAAGGAATAGGAAATCATCAAGAATAAAGGAATATATTAGATCTTATTAAGAGTAAGTTCAATTTAACTTAATGATTACAAATTTTCCCAACAGAATATTTTATATTAAATGTATTTTGTGATGACAAAAGAAAGGACAGCTAGATGACTCCAGTATCCTGGAGTCAGGATGATCTGGATCCAAATCCGGCCTCAGACACTAATCGTGTTACACTAGACAAGTCACTTAACCCTATTTGCTCAGTATACTCAACTTTAAATGATCTGGAGAAGGAAATGGCAAACCACAACAGTATCTTTGCCCCTGAAAACCCCAAATAGAATCACAAAGAGACAGAAAGAAAGGACTGAAAAACAAAACAATGACAAAAGATGGGATTTGGGAATGAGAGGCATATTTTGGAGTTCTGAATTAGTCCAAAAGTTAGGCTAAGAAAGTGATTAAAATTCCATACCCTTTAGCATTTAATTCCAAGGAAAGTAATAACAAAACAAGTCAAAAACAAAGACAAACAAAAAAGTTCTGTATACATAAAAAAAAATATTTATAGTAACATTTTTTCGAAGAACAAACAACTAGAATAAAGTAGATGAATACCAATTGAGGAATGGCTAAAAGCTATCAGATAAATGTAACAGAAAACTATTGTATTATATCCAACAATGACTACAAAAATGGAGGAACATACTGTGTGGCTCAGAAATGGTGAGGGGTCACCATTTAATAAAAAGCTGGAGAGATCTCTAGGAGCAAAACAAAAGTTTATTGTATGTTCTTGTGAGAAGCGGGTGTCCCACCCCGTGGAGCAGGCAATGGAAGGGAGGAGGCACTTTTTAGGACATGTTTGACACTTAAATAACTAAGGCAAATACCCCTCCCACCACTGACCCTCGTCCTCATTGGCTGAGAGTCTTACATTCTAAATGGGAGAGCTACCCAAGAAATTGAACTTGACCAATAAGTACATAGTTGCCCATATTTGATTGAAATAGGGAGAAAATGATGTCATGGGAGGATAGCAGGAAAGGGACTTAAGTATGCCCTTGAATCAATGCTCAAAGACCTTCAGACCTACTTAAATTCTGAAATAGATGAAGTCTTACTAGATTTTCACAACTGCCTTAAAAAATCTCACCTCATCTCATTCAATATGATGCAACTTATATGAATTTCTGGTTCATAGTAAACAATATAAGTCAGCTAAACAATAAACATAAGGACTTCAATGATTCAAATTCTAAAAAAATAAATAAATAAAACAATCACAACTAAAAGCTATTCCTCACAAGTTGTCCAGGATATAAACAATTTGTTTTCAAAAGAAAAATTGTAACCTCAAAAGAAAAATTGCAACCATATGACAAAATGCTTCAATGCATTAGTAATAAAAGAAAATCAATACAAAGCAACATGAGATTTCAAATTAGCAAATAATTTTTTTAAATGGCATAATCAATTTATTGGTGGAAATGGAGTTAGAAGAAGATAGGCTCACTCATGCATGGTTGGTGGAGCTATATATTAGTACAATCCTTTTGGGAAGCAATTTGACATTAGATAAAAAAAATTGGTCTAATCTTCCCATCCCCCAATTTACATTTAACCCATATTCTACTACTAAATTTTTTCCCAAGGAGACTACTGATAAGAAAGGAGTCCCTAGATATGCTTATACAGCATTTTATTTGATAATGAATTATAACATAGATGTTTATCAACTAGGGAATGGCTAAACAAATTGTGCATGAATGCAATTGAATATTACTGTGCTGTGAGAAAAACGAATATAGGGAATTTGGAAAAGCATGAAATAAAGCAGAGAGAATAAAGTAAACAGGAACAAGGAAATGATATACACGACGACTACAATGATTAATAAAAAAAAAAAAGAAAAAGAAAACAAAAGAAAAACAACTAGAAAATCATCAAAAGTGAATGCTGCTAAATCACAATCTGCATGGTTCCAAAGAAGAGATGAAAAACCACCACCTCCCCCCCTACCCTACACCTTTGTCCCTTTGTGAAGATACAGCTTATCACACATATTTTCAGACATTTTTTCAGTGTATTGATTATATTGAATTCTCTCTTTTTTCCATTTTTTTCTTAAAAATCATATTTGTTTTATGGATTGACTCTATAAGAGGGGGACAGGGCTGATATTTTGGTGTTATTAAAAAGATATCAATAAAATTTTATTTTAAAGCTGAATTCTATGAAATTACAGTAACCAAGCATGGCCCCAAACAAAAAAGTTGAGAAGCCATCTCTGTGTTTTTATTTACAGAGATAAGAGACGGGCTACAGTAAACAGAACATAAAATGTTGGATTTTTTTTTATTTATTTCATTTTTGTGAACTACTGGGTTTTTTTTGGAGGGGGGAGGTGCTATAAAGGGATTTTCTTGGAGGAAGGAATATAGGGGAACAATAGAATATATCAAAAAGATGTATTTAAATAAACATATTTGCACATAATAAAATAATGTTTATATGACCATCTATAGAATCTCCATCATTCTTTTAGTGATTAGGTGCTACAAGCCTTTCTTGATCCCTGCTCCCAATTTGGTGGTGTTTGCCTCTTTAATTGCTTTAATATATTACATATTTACTTATATATTTACTCATACATTTACTTGTCTCACTAAGGATTTTCTACTATATTCTCTTCTGTGCCCCTTATTTCATTTTGCTCCTTTATACACCCAATAGTATCATGGCATAGAGGATAGAAAGATAATCTCAAAATCAGATAGACCTGGATTCACACTCTAGCTCTAACATAACTATTCAAGACCCCAAGCAAAGCTCAGGCTTTTTCAGATGAAGTACCAAACAGCAACAGTAGAAAGAGTTTCCTGATTCAAGAACTCTTTATCATTGAAATCTCAGATCCAGTCCAGGCCAGAAAAGAAGCTCACAGATGTAGTATGTACCTAGCAGTTTTGTGAATTCAGTTATTTCGTTTTCAGTGCCACAGCATTCACAACTCTTTATAGGTTTTAGGAGTTTTTCTTTCCACAATATCCCAATAGAAATGGAGGTGCTAAGCAGTGATGGCTCAGAGCATCTAGATCTCATATGATCATTTTCAGTTTAGGAACCAAACACTTAAATGGCCTACATAAAACCTGCTTGGGTATCTAAATACACAGCTCAAATATAAGCAAATACATGTTTTTTACTTTATCTCAATATAGAGAGCAAACATTCCCATAGTGACTATCTACCAATTGTCCAGAAACATACATTTCTAAAAGACAGGAACAATGCTATTTATTTCTTTTAATTCATCTTTAGTACTTGGTCAGCATTTAGTAATGTTATGGCACAGTGTTAACTACAATAAAGTCCTAAGTTGTTTAACCTCCCAAATTTTGCATTTGATGTGCCTATCTTGAACATAGTGCTTTGAGGATATCACCTTGAAAAAGTGATTTCATTTGAAAGATTTAAGCATCTGGTCAAAGGATATGAGCAGACAATTCTCAGACAAATTTACTGTATCACATCACCATTCTATATGTATATGTATGCATGTAAAGAATGGTAGTGTAATGTAATAGAAAAGATAGAATACATATATGTAGAGATATAAGCATATATACCGGTATATTTATATACAACTGCACACATAGATTAAATCATGTTCACATAACCAGATGAATTTATATATGTATAAATAGGTATATTCACATATGTTCACATATATGTAATTTTCTGCTCCAAAGTCTTTACATGTATATATTACATATACAGGCATATATATATTTTGGTCTGTCAAAAAAACAATGAAAAGATACAAATCTCCCCATTGTTAAGTTCTTGAAAATGATCTGTTTTAAATGTATCTTTCAATGAACAAACACATATAGATTTCACATTTTTGGATAAAAAGTAGCAGTGATTCAAAGAAATCAGATTAAGTAGTGTTATTGATTAGGCTAATGGCTTTAACTTTTAACATGATCCATATTAACATCAGAAACCATTACAGTCAGAAAGATTCAGAGTAGTTTCTCCTTTATTATGTCTATGTGATGTGGGAAATATTTTGACAAGTTAAGGAAATCTCATAACTTATGAGTAGCAGAACAAATCCAAGCCATGTGTAAGTTAAATAAGGACATTCATGAGAAAGGAACAGAGTTTTGGAGTTCTGGAGAAGTTTTGCTTTGTTTTGTTTTTTCGATGTTCCTTCTAGAAAATATCTATATTTAGTTTTTAAAAGAAACTTTATTTTTCAGTTACTACATTCCCATAGGTTGTTATTGGAGTTCAACATAAATAGATGCTACTTATTTCTGAGGTGTGGGATCACACATCTCAGCAAATACATTTCAATAATTCTCATATTGTTTATGTATTGCTATAAGCCTTGTACACTGCTCTTTGTCTGAAAAGGCTGAATAACCCTAATATATATGTTTTAAGTTGTGTCTGCTTTTTGGTGGAAATAGTAAATGAAGCCTTCACTAAAGCTAAATCCCAGTTTGGTGTTTCCCTGTAGTGCAAAAATGATTCTAAGAGATATGTGATTAGTATTGCTATTGAAATGCTGGACATAAAAGTAGAAGGCATTGGTCTGAATTTCAGCTCTGTTTCCTTCTTACCTACTCTCCTACAGGAAAGAATACCTGTTAGCTATTGTGAGCCCCCCTTCTATGAAGTATTCCTTCCAAAGATATACCTCTTTATCAACATAGAATGATTCCAATGAAGAACTTCAACTAACATTGCATATCAACATATTCTCAGAAATTTCAGGTCTTAGAATTTTGTTTAAGGGACTGAGATATTAAGTGACTTGTTTGGGTCTAAAAGTGAGGATGTTGGAGATAGAACACTGATCTTCCCAGTGTTTCTAAAGTTAGGGACGTTAGCAAATTCTTAAGTAAAAAGAGATAAAATGTTTGGCATACGGGGTTAGAGTATTCAATATATAATATATGATGTACAATGAGTATATAATAAGAGAGTACCAAAATATTTAATGCTTTGATATTTTAAAGACACTCCAATACATAAGTATCTGATTTTCCTATTCCTTTCTGTAGTTGATCCTTGGAAAGAATTTTACTCTAACAGACTCCAAAATATCTTTGTATAGAGAAGTAGCAGATATATATAATATACACTTTCAATAATAGTCACTTTCAAAGTGAGCTACTGTCTTCTGCTTTGGAATTGTATCTAATTTATATGTTCATTAATCCTCAGAGTACAAATAAAATTCCATCTCTCCATGAAGCCTTCTATCTACTTAAGATAAGTGTGAATCTCTGACTGCTCTAAAAAGTTTACATCACTAGTTTCTGACAAACTACATTTAAACATACTTTAAACTATAAATGTAATTGCTAAGTTGCTGGCAGTAATCTTTCAAAATTCACAGTGATCTGGAAAGATTCTACAAAACTAAAGATAAATACTCTAGCTTTCAGAAAACAAGAAAAACATGGAGTCTTCAAAATATCTGCCAAGGAACTTAACTTCAATTCCAGGTAAAATTTAGAAACGAAAGGCCATCCTCATGCAATCTCTCTTTATTTGAAGAAGCCACATGAAGCATAAAAGGAAGAACTGTTTAAAAGTCACCATGGTTTTATCAAAAACAAGTCACATATAATCTAGCCTCATTTTTTTCTTTAATATGGTTACTCGATTGGTATATCAGAATATCACAATTCTATTCCATTTCAAAAAAGCTTCTTATTTTATCTATCTGTAATAGGTAAAAGTAATTGGTGGAGATAAGACAATAAAACATGTAGGTAGAATTCAGCCTTTATGAATGATCAAATCCAAAAAATGTTGATCAATAAAAGAATGCCCAACTATAAGGTGGTATCTAATGGAAGATCCTAAGGACTTACTCTTGACTCTGAGTAACTTAACAATGACTTTAATGAGGTTCTATAACCTCATGTATAAAATACATACGTATTTTCTGATGGCACAAAGCTGAGCTGAAAGACGCAAAATCTCTTATCTCCACAGGCTTAAATGTTGGACTAATAAAATGAAAGTTAATAAGTATGAAAAATTGAGTTCTATTAGTCCTGACATAATTTTATGACACCACATTATTTCTCCAGTTATATTTGGTGGTTTGGGTAGATATATATTCTTAAATCTATAGCTCCATATCAACAAGTCAAGTCAATAAAAATTTCTTAAGCATCAATTATGTTTCAGATACTGTATTATGCTCTGAGGATAGAAAGAAACCCAAAAAACCAAAACAAAACCAAAAAAAAAAAAAAAAAAAAAACAACTTTAGTCCTTGATTTCAAGGAATTCAGCATAATGGAACATGAACATGCTAACACCTAAAGACAAACCAATTGTATTCAGAAGAAATTAATGATAATCTCAGAGAGAAGAAAAGACTCCTTGGAAAAGTTGGAATTTTATCTAAAACTTAAAGAAATCCCATAAAGACTGATTGTGGAGATGAAGAAAAGCATTCCAGGCATGGGGAAGAAGAGAAGCATAGAGTTGTAGCATGTAGTATTTTATGAAAAGGACATTCTGAAAGTCAATGTCATTGGATTCCAGATCCTAAAGGGGAGTAAGATATATAAGAAAATTGAAAAAAATTAAGAAGAGGAGAAATTACAAAGGGCTTTAAAAGTCAAACAGATTTTATATTTGATCCTAGAAATTATATCCTGGCTGTCTCCCTGAAAGGAGTCAATGGAGTTGATTGAATAAGTTGGCAGGAATAGGGGGATGTGTCTGTGATAAAGTCAGATCTGCACCTAAGGAAGAATAATTTGACAACTAAATGGAGAATGAACTAGATTGGGTCAGAGATTTGAGGGAGGGAGATCAATCAGCAAGCTATTGAAATAGTCCAAGTGTGGTATGGAGAGAAGGGAAGCATGTATAAGAGATATTTCAAAGGAGTAGATTAGGTCTTGGTAACAGATTGGATATGAGGATGACATTTAGATTACTTGAGCACATCGACAGGAGGATGATGGTATCCATGAAAGTAACAGAGAATTTAGAAAGGGAAAAAAGGCTTAAAAGCAAGGATAGTGAATTTTCTTTTGGACATATCAACTTTAAGATGTTTATGTAACATCTAGTTAAAAATGTGCAAAAGGCAGTTAAAAAATATGAGATTAGAAATCAGAAAAGAGTTTAGGGCTAAACAAATAGATTTGAGAATTATTTACATGGAGATTATAATTGAATTCCTAAGAATTGATAAGATCACCAAGTGAAATAGCAAGGAAGAAGAATATGACTAGGAAGAAGACAAAGCTTTGAGATATATATATATATATATACACACACAATTAATGTGTCAAAATGAATAAAGATACAGTAAAGGTGATTGAAGAAAGCCCAGACAGGTAATAGAACAAATAGAAGCTACTTCTAAGCTCTCACCCAGTGATTTTTAGTACTAGTAACATAATATATAATATCAGATTAAAATACATTTATTTGAAATCCAATGCAAAGTAAATGACAAGGTATTTAAACAGGTTATAAATATTCCCAAAGTAGTTCCTCTTTATTTTTAGTATGTAGGAGAATACAAGTTAAAACTCATGAACAGTGGAAGAAGTCTGTATCTAAAATATTCTCTCTGCTTAGTCACTTCCTTTTTCCTATCAGCACAGAAGGAAAATAAGATTAATCTCTTGATAACCAGAGCTCCAGGACATCTGGACGAGGTGTGCACCTTATCACATCTATGCTCAATATAAATAGAGTCTGGTTATTGAGATCTGTATCCATGCAGTAATCATTTCTCTCTGCCTTTCTGTCCATCCTCCTATACCAATTCAATCAGCTATTACAATTATTATCTTGCTAAAATTCAAAAGACTCTCTAAACCTCTCTCAAGCTACCCAGGCTGAAATTGATCCTTCTTAATGAGAAAAGTGCAGAGTGACATTGCTGGGATGTGAGTCCTTTGAATTATCTTCTGGGATATGTAGCAAGGAAAAAAAATTCTCTCATTCCAAAGATTTAAAAAGTATGGTCTGTTTATACTCTACAAAAATAAATGCAAAGTGATAGACTTGAATTTGAAAAAATGTGCTTTATAAATATATGATAGGGAGGCAAGGCTTGTAAAAAATGATGCAAAAAAAAATTCTAGCAGTTATATTGTACCTCAAGCTCAATATTAATCAAGAATGTGATGTGAACCCCCCCCAAAAAAAATCATTAAAATCAAACTGAGGATTAATTTAGATTGTTACATTGATAGATACATTATGATAGGTATAAATATAGATGATAACCTACTGTAAGAATAGAAAAGTAACAATTCCACAGTATTCTGTTCTGGTTAGATCACATATAGGATAATGGGTTTAGATCTTAGCACCTTATTTGAGGGAGAACATTGTCAAAGGGAAATCTACAAAGAAGTACAACCATATTGAAAAAAATGCAGACCATGACATATTAAAACTAATTGAAGGAATTAAAGATCTTAAGCCTGTTCAGAGTAGTACAAAATTAGGAAGATAATTCTTTAAATATGTGAAGGGTTATCACGTGAAATGAGGATGAAAATTGTTTTATTTGGCCAAAGGCACAACCTAGATCAGCGGTACAGTATAGAGAGTGCTTCAAATCTGATCTCAGATGCTTAATAGCTGTGTGAGCCTCAACAAGTCACCTCAGCTCTGTTTATCTGTTTTGTTTTGTTTTGGGGGTGTTGGATTTTTCATGTTGTTGTTGCTATTATTTGGGGAAGCTGGAAGAGGTGTTAATAATAGCTCCTATCTCCATGGCTATTATGAGGATCAAATGAGATAATAATTGTAAATTATTCAGCATGATACCTGGCAAGTAAGTACTATATAAATGTTAGCTATTATGAGGAGAAAGAAGAGGAGGATACTGATTTAGGACTGATATAAGGAAAACCTTTCTTGTACTCTTTACAAAGTAAATAGTACCTAGGGCTAGAATCAGAAGATCTGACTTCAAATGTCTCAGTTCCTTATTGGTTGTCTAACTCTTTTAGCAAGTCATTTAATATCTCTCTCATTTTCCACAGCTGTCAAACCAGCATTTACCTCACAGGGTTGTTTAGAAAATCAAATAAGAGATTATTTTCAGTATTTAGCCATAGTGTTTAAACATAATAGGTGCTTAATAAATACTTGTTTCCTACCTTTCTCTCCTTTCCCTTTCTAACAATTAGATTTAGTTAAAAGAGATATGAGCTGCTCCAATATGTAGTATTTGATTCATTACTGGACATATATAACTGGAATGTATAACAAGAGTATTCTGGAAGTACCTGATACCATTTCCCAATATCTACTTGTTAAATTTTCAGTGTGAGCTTTACACTTCAAAAATCAGCAAATGCTATAAAAACCAGAGCTTGATTTATTATTTTATTAATTGCCTTGACTTGAGAAAAATGATGGAGAATATATTAGTAATGCAACTAAACTTAAACATCTTTCAGATGTCCTTGTTTTTCTGACAGACAGTTGTTATACATGTGCCAGCATGACCCTGAAGGTGTATTTCCACTTCTTGGAGATGCTGCTGAAAGGAGTATTAATCAGCTAGGAGTTATACTATACAGGAGCTGAAGTATCATTCAGTTCAGATATTCTGTCCACATTGATCTTGAACTTCTCTAATTTCCTACAACATTCATAGCCTGTATAATAAATAGTTAATCACATTGCTATAAACCATGATAGGCTATTTGCCGATTGCTTTAGGCAAGACAGGGTCTTTCTTATAATAAAAAGTAGAGCAAATTTGAACTCAAAAATATCAGAATTCAAGGTCTATCTAGTTTTGTGATTTGGGATAAATCACCCTATTTATATGAACCTGAATTTCATTAGGAATAATCATAGTTGTTCAGCCTTCCTTTAAGAGAAATAAAAGGGATAATATGAGAGGAGTTCTTTTTTTGTTGAAGAGTCATATATATTGATATTATATTACACATTCTGGGTCTTCATTTAGATTTAAAGGCTCTTAAAGGGCATCTATGTAGTACAATGGGTAGAGTGACAGGTCCAGAGTCAGGAAAATCATCTTCCTGAGTTCATGGCTAGCCTCAGACACTTATTAGCTGTATGGTCCTGGGCAAGTTACTTCATCCTGTGTGCCTTGGTTTCCTCATCTGTAAAAACAAACTAGAGAAGGAAATGGCAAACTACTCCAGTATTTTTTCCAAAACCTCAAATAGAATGATAAAAAATTGGACATGACTGAACAACAGGACTAAAAGTATATCTTATTGAGAATCTCCCTTATTTTTTCCTTTTATCTTCACATCATTTAATGTCCATGATACCCTAAAGAAGTGTATTTACTATTAAAAAGTATCTCAACATTCTCACATAGTAACTATACTTCCATTATTATAGCAAAACACCTGGAACATCATGTTAAATCTCAATTCTGACACTGATTCACACTTTCTGGGAGTGTATGCTTTCCCAGAGGAAAACTGCAGACTTATTATTAAGTCTGCAAATGGCTTAAATTCTGAACATGGATTTCCTGGAGCTTCAACCTCATTTCTTGGCTGGACATTGCTGCTCTCTTTCACATATAATAGCAAAATAATAAATAATCTCTTCCTTTTTCTCAAGTTCCAAGGAAGGTTGAACCATTTTCTCAAATGAGGGAGAGTCCATGAGAGATATTCCCCCAAAAAATCAACATTCAAAAGAAGAAAAGAGGAAAGGTAAATAAAAATCTGGTGGTTCTAAATCCTTCTTATAATAGCATTATTATCTACTGCTGCAAAAAATCAATCCAATTTGTTTAAGATCTATAAGGAAATGTATTTTTCCCTTTTTATTCTTTCTTCATTTCAAAGAGGAAGATTTGGAAGGCAAAATGTTTTGTCACTATGTAAATATATACAATATATAAGTTCTTCAACATATAAGTTTCTTTTATTCTCAAAAGAAGGAGACAGACAAGGCTATTTCAACTTACTAAAGAATAGGAGGAGAAGGATGTTAAAGGAGGCATTAAAAAAGGAAGAGTTTCCATGATCAGCTTGCCACTTTGGTCCAGATAGAGTTAAAATGAAAACTATCTCTATAGTTATATAAAGTCAATGACACCATAGTTCAAATCCTGACTTTTTTTTTTAACTTTTCTCATCAATTTTCAAATAAAGCCTCTTAACCCTTTATGTGTCTCAGTCAAATTACGAAAAGAAATTTGCTATTATCTACCCAAAATAGTCTGAAGGAGTTCAAATAGTCTAAGCTGAAGACCAAGTTGGGTATAGGGGGTAAAGAAAAAGAAGATAGAAGAGGAAATGTGAAATTTGATGATGCTAGATGGGAAAGGAAAAGCTGAAATAATGAACTGGGATAGGGATTTTTAATCAAGTAGGCATAAATATATACACACCCATTTGTGTATTTGTTTATATACATATATATGCATACACGTCTACATATATGTTTATATGTATTATAAGTTTATGTCTACTTGGTTATATATTCCTATGTATATATATAATATCTATTTATATATGTGTATTATATATATTATACATATGTATAATATGTGTATGTATATTTATATATGTATGTGTATGTTTGTGCCTACATATATATATATGATTTCATTTCTATGTGATTGGTTTTCTTTGTAATTTTATATTTTACTTTATATATTTGAAAACATTATGAAGGAATCCATAGGCTTATCAAAGTTCCAACTTATTCTATGATATAACCACAGTGAAAAGCTTTGGCTCCAGAATAAATAAGTACATGTGCAGTGATGACTATTCCCAGAAATTTAGGACTTTGTTTCTTAGGCTCCAGGTATCCAGGTCTAGGCAACTCTAATAAATATGGTCTCTTGATAGTTCCCATTTTTCCTGGGGTTTCTTCTGCATGATCATATATAGCCACAAGTTTGCCAGTTTTATTATGGAACTATTCTTTTACACACTTTTATCACAAAGCTTTCTAGATATGTGGAAGCAAATCTACACAATATCACAAAGTGACATATTTCAGCTCAAGTTAGAAGAAACATTATAGCTTCAGAGCCATAGCTGCTCTTTCTTTTGAAAACTCTTTAAAAAAAAAAAAAAAAACAGGCTAATACCCCAAGTCCTAAGACCAAAAGCAAGAGTCTGATTTGGTAGTTCTCAAAGACAATGGGGTTCTTCAGGGATAAAAATGGATAGAAGTCAGTAATGGATTCTCTTGTTGACTTTGATGCCTCCCTGCTTTTCACCTTCTACATCCCATAGTGATTTTTTATTCTGTGCTTCATGGCCTGCTTATCTGAAGTCCATGATGTCCATAACAATTACATGAAGGGATAGAAGGAAGGGAAAGCAATAAGTATTAATAAAGTGCCTACCATTGCCAGGAATTGTACTTAGCACTTGACAAATGTTAATCTCATTTGATTCTCACAATAAGTGAAATAAGTATAATTATTAACTTTATTTCACAGATAAAGAAACTGAAGCAGAGAGAGCTTAAGTGACTCGGCCAGAACTACACAGCCTGTAAGTATCTGAAATGTATTTGAACATGGGTCTTCCTGATTCCAGGTCGAGTACTCTATTCAATGTACCACTTCTTTAACTCATGCACAATAAGCTTATAGTTCTTATAGCTTTTTTTCCCATCATATCAAGTTCAATAATTGCATTAGAAATAGCTGTTTCTGCCAACCTGCAGACAGTCAGGGGAATTAAACATTTCATAATAGAATAGGATATAGATGAATGACAGCTAAGCAAGAAGGCAAGGCATAAATTTGCTGATTTTCCCTTCACTTAAGGTTGCAGTTACACATTCACCTACAAAGGGCTCCCCACCATGTTATTGTAATATAGAACCCATCATTGACCTCCTGGAAGTATCAATTGAATAAATCATAGGGACTGGAAAATACCCACTAATTCCTCTTTCGTAAATATATACCTTAGTGTCTTATTATTCTCATGATAAATATGCAAACATGATTAAAGATCCTGACAAGCATATTTTTATAATGAAAGCTAAGAATTAGTTCTGCCTTGGTTAGACCACACCTGGAATATTGTGTTCAGTTTTGATAGCTACATGATAGGAGAGATTCTCATAGAAGGCATCAAGAAGTGAATAGCCGTGATAATTAAGGGGCTTGAAATCAGATCATATAAGAATTTATGAGAAAATGAAGTATTTTCTATACTAGATACAAGAAAACTGGAGGCAAGAAAGGAGAAAGATGGAAGGGATATAGCTGTATGTGAAGGCTGTCATATGAAAGATAGATTAGGTTTATCCCAGAGGAAGAAACTAAAAATAATATGTGAATGTTATAAAAAAGCAGATTTTTGAGTATTTTTTATTGTGGTAAGCTTACTTATTTTTAATACACTACTTTATAAATCATGTTTTGGGAGGAAAGTGATAGCAAAAGGGAAAAATCTTAAGAGAGATAAAAAAATGAAAAAAACAAGTGAATATAGCATGTGTTGATTTACATTCTGTCTCCTTAGATCTTTTTCTGGTTGCAGCTGACATTTTCTGTTCAGTGTGTTGGGAATGCTTTGGATCACTGAACCATTAAGAACAATCTTTTTATAGTTGATCATCTCACATTCTTGCTATTACTGTATACAATGTATTCCTGATTCTGCTTGTTTCACTCAGCATCCGTTCGTGTAAATATTTCCAGGTCTTTCTATAAATCAGCTTCTTCATCATTTTTTTGTAGAACAATAATATTCCATTATCTTCATGTACTACAATTTGTTTAGCCATTCTCCACATGATGGGTATCCACTCCTTTTCTAATTCTTTGCTACCACAAAAAGCGCTACTATAAACATTTTTACACACTCATTTATGATTTCCTTGAGACACAGACCCAGTAATGGCACTGCTGGCTCAAAGGGTATGCACAGTTTTACAGGCATTTGGGCATAGTTTCAGATTGCTTTCCAGTATGGCTGAATTGTATCACAATTCCACCAACAATGCACTTCCCCTTCAACATTTATCATTATCTTTTTCTGTCATCTTAGCCAATTTGTGAGGTAGTACCTCAGAGACATATTAATTTGTATTTCTTTAATTAATAGTGATTCAGAGCATTTTTTCATACAACAATAAATGTTTTTAATTTCATCATCTGAAAATTATCAATTAATATCTGTTGACCATTTATCAATTGGAGAATGATTTGTATTTCTAAAAAAATTTTGACACAATTCTTTATATATTTTATAAGTGAGACTTTTATTAGAAATACTGGCTGTAAAGATTTTTTCCCAGCTTTGTACATCTCTTTTAATCTTGTCTCTATTGGTTTTGTTGGTGCAAAAACTTTTTTTTTTAATTTAATGGAATTAAAGTTGTCCATTTTGCCTTCATAAAGATCCCTAGTTCTTCTTTGGTCATAAATTCCCTCCTCCAAAGATCTGATTTATTCCTTGTTCTCCTAATTTCTTTATGGTATCATCCTTTAACCTAAATCATGTATTCATTTTGACTTTATTTTGGTATGGGGTGAAAGATGTAGGTCTATGCTGAATTTCAGACATTATTTTCCAGCTTTCCCAGAAATTTTTTGTCAATTTGTGAGTTCTTGTTCCAGAAGTTGGAGTTTGTAAGTTTCTCAAATACTAGATCAGTATAGGCCTTGATTATTGTATCATGCATATCTAATCTATTCCACTGATTTACTACTCTATTTCTTAGCCAGTACCAAATGGTTTTGATGACTACTGCTTTATAATGTCCTTAGTATTTTTTTTCATTAATTCTTTTGATATTCTAGACCTTTTGTTCTTCCAGATGAATTTTATTGTTATTTTCTCTAGTTCTATAAAATAATGTTTTGACAAATTGATTGGTATGACGCTGAACAAGTAGACCATTTAGGCAGTATTGTCATTTTTATTATATTAGCTTGACCTAGCCATGGACAATTGAGATTCTTCCAACTGTTTAGATCTGATTTGTGTGAAAAAAAGATTTTGTAATTGTGTTCATATAGTTCTTGAATTTGTTTTGGCAGTAATTTTAAATGAAAATTCTCTATCTCTTAATGATGGTCTTTGTTGGTGAAATATAGAAATGCTGATGATTTGTGGGGGGTTTATTTTATATCCTACAACTTTGCTAAAGTTGTGAATTGTTTCAACTAAGTTTTTGGATGATTTTCTAGGATTCTCTAAGTATATCATCATATCATTTCATTTCCTCATTGCCTATTCTAATTTTTCTCTTTTTATTGCTAAAGTCAACATTTGTAATACAATGTTAAATAATAGTGGTGATAATGGGAATCCTTGTTTCACCCTTGATCTTATTGAGAATGTGTCAAGCTTCTGACCATTACAAATAATGCTTACTTTAGATTTTAGATAGATATTGCTTCTTATTTTAAGGAAAGCTCCCTTTATCCCTATACTCTTTAGTGCTTTTTAATAGGAATAGGTGCTGTATTTTGTCAAAGCTTTTTCTGCATCTATTGAGATTATCATATTATTTCTGTTGCTTATGTTATCAATATGATCAATTATGGTAATAGTTTTCCTGATATTGAAGCAGTCCTGCATTCCTGGTATAAATTCTACTTGGTCATAGTATATTATCCTGCTGATAAGTTACTGTAATCTTTTTGCTAATATTTAATTTAAAATTTTTGCATCAATATTCATGAGGGAGATTGGTCTGTAATTTTCTTTCTCTCTCTTCTGGTCCTTTCTGGTTTAGGCATGAGTGCCATATTTTTGTCACAGAAGGAATTTGGTTATACTCCTTGACCAATTTTTCCAAATGATTTACATAATATTTGAATTAATTGTTCTTTAAATGTTTGGTAAGATTTTCTTGTGAATCCACCTGACACTGGAAACTTTTTTTTAAGGGAATTCATTAATGACTTGTTTAATTTATTTTTCTAAAATGGGACTATTTAAATATCTTATTTCCTCTTATGTTAACCTGGGCAATTTATATTTTTGTAAATATTCATCCATTTCAGTTAGATTATCAGACTTGCTGCCATATAGTTAGGCAAAATAGCTCCTAATTTAATTTCTTTTTCATTGGTGGCAAGTTTATTCCTTTAATTTTTCATGCTGATGATTTGTTTTTTTTCTTTCCTTTTTCTGATCAAATTAACCAAAGTTTTATCTATTTTGCCAGTTTTTTTCATAATACCAACTCTTAGTTTTGTTTATTAGTTTGATAGTTTTCTTAGTCTCTATTTTATTAATCTGTCCTTTGAGTTTTAAGATTTCTAATTTGGTACTTAATTGGGGGATTAAATTTGTTCTTTTTCCAACTTTTTTATTTGCATGCATAATTGAATTATCTCCTCTTTCTCTCTTTTATTTATATAGTTATTAATTGATATAGAATTTCCCCTAAGAACTGCTTCAGTTATATGCCATAGTTTTGGTATGTTGTCACATTATTGTTATTTTCTTGGATGAAATTGTGGATTGTTTTGGTGATTTGTTGTTGACTCACTCATTCTTTAGAATTATGTTATTTCATTTCCAGTTGGTTTTTAGTCTCTCCCTGGCCCTTTATTAAATATAATTGTTATTGCATTGTAGTTTAAAAAGGAAGCATTTACTATTTCTGCTTTTTTGCATTTAATTGTGAGATTTTTATACCCTAATACTGTTATGCCACAGTTCCCTTTTAATGTCCTGACCCAGTTTCCCCATTCTCCTATTTAGTTACTCTGCTTCAGGTTATAACCTTTCCTTCTTAATGTTTGATGAGATAAAGGTCTACCTCCGTTGCTCTGCCCCAAAACCCCAAGCTATAATCATTCCCTGTTAATATTTGATGAGATAAAGGATTTATATCTTTAGGCTATAATCATTGCTTCTTAATGTTTGACAGGATAAAGGTCTATCCACTTTAGACATCATTAGAATATCAGTAACCTCTCCAATAACTCCCTTCATTATGTCATCCTAGGTGCCTACCCCCAATTAGGTTATTCCCCTCCAGATACCTCCCCCATTATGTCATTGTTCTTGTTATCCTACAAACATCTTGCTGTCTAATACTCAGTGATGGATTCTTTGAAATGATAGTCTCATTCAGCTCTGGGACCAACCATGGATCCATTTGGTCCCAGTATATCTCTCCATTTAATAAATTATTAAATTGTTCTCTAATCTCTGTCTTGCTCAGTTTCTCTGGCATTACAATACATGCTCAATTTTTGTGTAGGTGCTATGTATTGCTAAGAAAAAGGTCTATTTCTTTCTGTTCCTATTCAATTTTCTCCAGAGATCTATCATATTTAGATTTTTTAGGATTCTATTAATCTCCCTACTTTCTTGTTTATTTTGTAGTTAGATTTGTCTGATTCTGAGAGGGAAAGATTGAAGTCCCCCACTATAATAGTTTTGCTTTCTATTTCTTGCTGTAACTGGCTTAAAATATTCTCCAGGAATTTGTGTGCTCTACCATTTGGTGCATACACATTTAGTCCTTACTACTTCATTATTTACAATACCCTTTATCAAGATGTACTTTCCCTTCTTATCTCTTTTAATAAGATATATTTTTATGTTTATCTGAGATCAGAATTGCTACCCCTGATTTTTTACTTCAGCTTAACTATAATAAATTATTTTGCAGCCTTTTACTTTTATTCTGTATGTGCCTCTCTGTGTCAAATGTGTTTCTTATAAACAATATATTATACAATTGTTTTTAATATAGTGTGCTATTTGCTTCCATTTAATAGGAGAGTTTATCCCACCCACATTAACAGTTATGATTACCAGCCCTGTGTTTCCCTTCATCCTATTTGTTCCCTGTATATAATTTTGTTCTCTCTTTGGACCCTATCCTTAGTCTTGTGTGTGTGTGTGTGTGTTTTTTTTTTAATTCCACCCCACTGACTACCTTATCTCCTATCATCTCTCCCCCCTTCTCTTAGAAATGTTTTTTAACCTCCTCCACCAACTACCTTATCTTCTATCCACCCTTCCTCCCTTCTCTTATCTTTTTCCCTAGTGTTTCTGCTCTCCTACATATCTTATCCCTCCCTTTTCTTTTCCTCTTTCTCCTCCTACTTATTTATAAGATTAGATAAATTTCTATACCCAATTGAATGATTAAATTATTTTCTTCTAGAGCCAAAACTAATGAGATTAAGCTTCAGACAATGCTCATGTCCCTCCCTTTTTTTCCCCTTTATTGTGATAAGTCTTTTGAGCCTTTTAGTGTAACCTAATTGTGCCATTATACCTCCTCTTTCCTCTTTTCTCCAGGAAAGATCTTTTCTCATCCCTTAATGTCTTTTTCTTTGATATCATCACATTAGGGACTATTTACAACCATACCCTCAGTCTATGTGGTGCTCTTCTCTGTCTGCTCCAATGACAGATACAGTTCTCAAGAGTTACAGATATCACTTTCTCATGTAGGGATGTAAACAGTTTAACCTTTAAATATGAATAAGTAAGATATAAAGCAAGACATATTGAAAAGATGTGAAAGAGTGACAAACATAGGGAAATAGGCGAAGGACAAAGAAATGAAGACAAATGAAGAACCAAAGAACTGGCCTCCATTAAAAAATGAACATTGTGAAAGGGAAACTAATAATTATAATTATAATAACAAATCAAATTGTAATAATGTGATGACAACTAGTATTTATATAATGCTTTAAAGTTCAGAAAATATTTACCTATGTTATCTCATCTGATACTTAAAACAATTTAGTTATTGTCTTGTTACCATTTTTCATTTAAAGGAAATGTGCTAGTTTTCATTTGTGCTAGCTTTAAATTTATACTATAAATATATTCTAAATAAAATTGATCTTTCACTCTAGCAAGGCAACCATAATTTTTCCCTGACTGATTGCCTAACAATTCACCACAACAGCTGTTTTGAATCTTTTCCTCTCTCTTCAAATCGCTTCAAAGCATCTTCCAAACTTTTTTCTGCTGAGAATTTCACCTTAATGTTTCACCAAAAAAAAAAAAAAAAAAAAAAAAAAGAGGTCTTTTGTCAAGAGTTCTCTGCTCCCTTCCTCATCTCAAATCCTTCTGATGTTATCTTTCATTAACTTGTTCCTTGCTCTAGTCTGTAACGATGAAGTGGCCCTTCTGCTTGCCAAAGTCACCTTCCTCTAATTCTCTTTTTCCTGTCTTTCCTAGCAGATTGCCCTCATCTTCATGTCCTACTCTATCTTTAATTTTGCATATCTTCCTCTGAATTGACTTTCTCTTGAACCTCCAAATAAGTCTAAGTCTTTCATAACCTTAAAAGAAAAAAAGTGTATCTCACTCATGTGAGTTTTGTTTATACAAAAGCTTTTTAACTTGATATCAAAATTTTCTATTTTGTGATCAATAATGAGCTCTAATTCTTCTTTGGACATTTATGTAACTATATAGAGAGATAAAATTTCCCCTACAGCTTTAGCTGTATCCCTTAAGTTTTGTTCTGAGCAAGTTGTTTAACCCTATTTGCCTCCTCTGTAAAATGAATTGGAGAAGAAAATTATAAACTCTAGTATATCTGCCAAGAAAGTCCCAAATAGAGTCACAAAGAGTCAGACATTACTGAACAGGAGTGAACAAAAAAAAAAAATCCACTTCACTGCACTCACAGTCACCCCTCTAGTTCTGACCCCCTTAACCTCTCACTTGAACTATTTCAATGGCTTTATTCTTCTCCCTGCCTCAAGTTACTCTCAACTCCAATTCAAAATCCACTCAGCTACCAAAGTGATTTTCCTTAAGTGTCAAATAACTTCAGAAGCACCCTATTACCTACAGCATCAAATATGAATTCCTCTGAAGTTATTGGGCATTTAAAACTCTTCACAGCCTAGACTCTTCCTATCTTATGATCTTTGTTTGTCTTCCACATAATCTAAGATTTAACCATATTGGCCAACTCATTGTTACTTGCACACATTTTATTTCCTGTCTGTCTTGGCACTAGCTACTCCCCATGCCTGGAAGTCTCCCTTCCAGAATCTTAAGAATATCTAGCTTCCTTTAAGAATCAGTTCAAGAGCTGTCTCCCCCAAGAAGCTTTTCATGTTCTTCCCAGCTATTAGTGTGATCTTTCCCAAGATTCTATCTGCTCTGTATTTCCCATTTGTGCTCTATTTTTTTTCTTACATGTTGCCTTGTCCCATTAGAATGTAATTTCCATGAGGCAGAGAATATTTTTGCTTTCCATCCCCATTGTTTAGTATAGTTTCTGGCATGTTTAATACATGCTTTATAGGTTGATGAAAAAATAGACTGAGAAAAGTTAAGTGGCTTTCTCAGTTTCACACAAGTATCTGAAACGAAATTCAAATTCAGGTCTTCCTGACTGCTATTTCAATTGTATCTGCTGTACTAACTGGCTGCCAAAGATCTTTCCAAGTTCATAGGTTTGCAATTCCTAGTTATCATATACTCTCATTGTATGTTGCTCCAAACTATGCTCTTTCTCAAAAAAGGAATTCTGTTCTATGGAGTTTCACAGGATACAGAAGGCCTAAGAGTTAAGACTATGGGAAAGGACAGACAGTTTATAGCTCATGACAATCCTGCTTCAATAGCACAAAGAACAAATGAGCAAAACCCCATCAAGAACCAAGTATAGATCTGTTCCCTTCCTTAAGAATTTCCAGGTTTGGCCCCAATAAAAGATTCAAAACTATACTATGAACAATTGGAGAAATTAAAAACCGCTATGTACTCTTACGAATTTCTAAGGGTTCATCAGAATCCTCTGCAGAGAATTAATTTTGTTACTTCCTTTCATAGATGATATCTGCTTTCTCACCTTGGCCAGTCATTAAACCTCTTGTTACTCATTTGATATTTAATATCACATGTCTTTCTGGTTTACTAATTTCTTACGGTTTATAATATTCATGAGGTGTGTAACCAAGCAGTATGTGACACATCTCATAATTTTTCATGTAAGCAAGAGTCTAAAATTTTTATTTCCTCATTAATTACTTAAGAATGACCTCAGTGAAAGAGAAGAAACTTATGGCTATAGTTAGTTCCATTTCATTCAATATTCAATGAACATTTAAATACCTAATATGTGCACATAACAGTACTAAATCATGAGAGATAAGAAATGTAAAGTTTTGAATCCTCAAAGCAGGGGGCAACTTAGGTCTCTAGTCAGAATTACAAGACCTAATCGCAGTGTCCAGGTATTTACGTTTCTATGGCTTAAAATATTTTCTTCTAGAAGATATGTAGTACAAATAAACTATTCTGTTTTTATAAATAAAGAAACTGAGTCTCAGAGAGGTTTCATGATTTTCCCATGGTCACACAAATTGTACGTGACAGAGAAAAGATTCAAATCCAGGCCTCCATTTTCCAAAGCCAGCACTCTCTTAGAATATAGTGCCTCAAAGAAGAAATCAGAAATCAGGACAATTTCCTAACTAGTGAGGGAAGCGACAATGCAATACTTATTTCAATAATAATGACTAAACAAACTAAGCAAACAAAGGTAGCTCTCCTTCACAGATGGTTAGCCATACAACTCACTCCCAGAAAGCAGAGACCACTACCATGAAATCAAAAATGCTAAGACCACCTCAGACATCTTTGATCAATATAGTTTTAAAATATCTATATTCATAAGCCAATTTAGTTGAGTTCAAATGTATCCAAATGCAACTTATCGTATTATTTAAGAGAGAAACTGAAGGTCATCTATATTGCTTGATCATCTTAGCTAAAAAGTAGCAGGAATTGGGATATGTCAGGGCTCAGCAGAGTAAACGAGACTGGAATCATCTGTATCATCAAAGCTGGTTTATCAGAGAATCTGATAGATACCTAGATACCACTCCAAATCAGTCAGTCAGAGAAGAATACAAGATCTTCCAGCTACATTCAGCCATTCTTCAGGGAGTGTAGCAATTATTTGACATATGTCTCTGTCTCAAGGTCAAAATGGCATATCCTAAATATGTAATAAATATTTGCTGAACACCTGAAATGTGCAAAACTCTGTGTTAGGCACTAGATATATAAGCATAAAATAAAAATTAATACCTACACTTAGAGAGTTTGTATTCTGTTTATTACATCACTACACAGAGTGCAAATTGCTTTGGAGAATAGAAAATGAAGGAAAATTCTTGTCATCTTGAGAATGATGTGGATATAAGAACAAAACAGTTAATTCAAAAAGTATTTTTTTAAATGTTTTCTGTGTGCCAAGTATTAGAGATACAAAGGAATAAATAAAAGTATCTCTGACCTCATGGAACTCACATTCCCTCTCTTTTTCTGCACTAAAGATAACACTGATAAATCCTTTGATCTCATCCACTACCATACTCAATACATAACTATTTAGATGCAACCTAGTTCTTCACATTTTCGTATGCCTACAAGATTACTCCTAAATTTGGATCCAGCAGACATTCCTCCATCATTCTTTCTCCAAACAATTTTATGATATCCTTTTTTTCAAATTAGAATCTCATAACTAAGTTTTTTTTTTTTTCCCCTCCTAATAATACTTTGGAATTACATCTGGACTTTCATTAAGGATAAGAATAAAACTTTATACAAGTATGATTTAAAATTAGGCCCGAAATGCATAGAGTAGGCAAATGACTAAAAAGTGTCTTTCTGCATCTTTTCAGGCTCGCCTAATATCTCCAGAAATACCTAATAGTTTTTGGGGAAAAAAAATGAAGAAAGATGTGTGTTCTGTCTGCCTACAATAACTCTTTTGTTATAAGTAACTGCCATAATCGGTCAATCTAGCTCTGTGTTACTAATTTAAATGAAGCTAGGCTGATTATCATGCAATATGCTTTATGTTCCAAATGTCTGTCTTCCAATGCTAAAATATGTGTCTGGTTGAGATTAAATCATAGATAAATAGAAGCCTTTGAAAGTTTCCTACTGACCAAATGTGTATTATTTATGGATATAACTAACAAAGTTGGATTATACTAAAAGTTATAGTGGGGAATTGATAGTTCACTATAATGAAAGACCAGGTTAGAATGAAATTTAGAGAATATCAGCTTTATCAAATATTAAATTTAGTTATCTATGGATGCTCAGGGAGATGAACCATTTGCTACTCATTTGACACCATCGCTTACTATTTTTAGGGCAGTTAATTTTCTACTGCTAGATCAGTATTTATATTAATAAAAGATGAATTCATTGCTTGATTTGCCCAGTTTATGAAAATGACCCATATTTCATGTATAAATATCAAGACAGAAATGGGTGTGAGGAGCATGCAGAGGAGTACAGTCTGAATTCTCCTGGTTTGCCAGCATGCAAATTCCTGAAAACCAACAAACACGCAGCAATAGGTCAAGAATCCCAAAGTAAACAAATTCCATTCTCATAATGAGAAGATTAATAATGGTTGAAAAATAAAAATTTTTCTGTGGCAAAAGAAATCAAAGAGAATGCTATATAGGAAGTCTATCTTCCTACTACCCCTTTCTTTTTCATAATTGCATGTGTACACCACACAAATATTTCTCCTTTTGATTGAGACAAGAGCCATTTTAATGAAAGTGTAATAGTTTGCAACTGTAAGTATTTGAATAAAGGAAGATGGAACAGAATAAAATTAATTATTAAAGGGAAGAAGAGACTGTCAAAACAAGAAGTGTGAATATACTTCAGAAGAATGTAGGTTATGGAGTAAAGAACACCATGATAATGAGAAAAGGGGAGAAATGTGTAATGATAGGGAGTCATTCTTGGGATCTGACTCTAAAGACATGCGGTCATCTCACAGATATGAGGGACCAAAAAGTCTTCAGCTCAGAATCACAGGTTCTACAAATAGAACAAGCCTCAAAGGTTGTGGACTACTTTCCACAATGTAGAGATGGGAAAATTGTAAGACCCAGAGAGGTTGTAACATGTCTACAAAGTAAGTAGTAGAGGCAGACTTCAAAATTATGGTCTTTAGACTCCGAATTCAATATTTGCTTTTGTTTTTTGTTTTCTTTGTTTTGGGGGGAGGGAGTTGGTTATTGTTGCTGACAAGGTTTTTTTGCTGTTATTTTTTCCCTAACTAAACTACAACAGGAGAGCAAATTTTATTTCAACTAGTGCAATTTTACCTCGAGTAGACCCAAAATGTATTTGAAGTTCTCAACCAGTGGGTCTGACAAAAATAGTTAGAAAGCTTAAGCATAAATAGGTTAAAAATGAAAAAATCCCAATTTAGATTTTAATACATGTCAAGTATGATTTGGTGACTAAACCCAATACCCTCACTCTATAGTTTGCATAATGAAATTTCTGTAAGTAAAACAAATGATACACTTTGCTCCAAAAGATGTCAGAGAAGAAAATGGCTGGAGCTTATTAATATATCAATAGATTCAAGATCATTTTTGTCATGATCTAGATTTAATCCATGCTTCTTTTTATATCCTGTATGTTTATTGTCTGTACTTATGATCCATAGAAGATTCCCCAAAGAACAAGGGGATTTCTTGAGACAGATGATCTCAGACTGCAATTGCTAAATTTGGTTTCTTAAAAAAAAAAAGTGATTACTACATTTCAATACAATTGGTAACTTTGCAATCTTATGTTTATTTGTTTTTGCATGTAAAAACTTATCCTGAGATACATTTCCACAGGAAATCACAATTTTCCCAGACTGCCAGAATGGTTCATGACATAAAAAGGGTTAAGAACAGAAGCTTTAAGTCTTCTCACAAATTATGGGTAACAATGTAGCATTTCATTATCTATGCCCTATGTCTTCCTCTTTCTCATTACATGATGGGTCTGCCTCCTCTTCTGATCATACATTTCCTGAATTATTTTTATCCTGCTTTTTGTGCCCAAGTCTTTTGCTATTCATAGGTGGCAGCCTAATTATGCCCACCATGTGTCTCTCCATTACCCTTTGGATCATCCATAATTTTAATTTTTCAGAGATTATAGTGTTCCAAGAGAATTCAGTCACACGGAAACACCTGGAGAATAATACTATTATAAAGCCTGTTTCCATGTCAAGGAGCAGCCCAGAGTTAATTGAATTTTTTTTTAAAATCCAAATGTAAAAAAATAAAAAAAAAACCAAATGTAATTCTTCCTGTTTGGCTCCTCCTATTCAATTCAGAAGCTAATTATTTATTTGCAGTCTAGTAACATATATGATGGACTACTGGTCAAACTACATATTAGGATCTGAATAGCAAATACTTTTCAACAGTTTTTTCTACCATGCATATTTTCAAATCAAGTACTTTTCAGTGATTGTGGAATGTTTGCTGCTTACATCATGATATTCAGTTCAACCAACAATCCATTGAGGTAGCCCATCTTATAAGGTGTTCCGTATAATGTATAATTATCAGTTATATGTCTTGTTTTGGCCATTGCCTAATATTAATGATCCCAAGACCATTTAATGTAATTGTGTTTGTGGTCCTATGTTCTCTAGTTCTGCTTTGGCCATAAATTCTTCCTTTCTCCAAAGATCTGATAGGTAAATTATCCCTTGCTCTCTTGTTTTGTTTATGGTATCCTTCTTTATGTTCAAATCGTTTGATTTGTATGGAATGTGAGATGTAGGTTTATGCCAAGTTTCTGACATATTACTTTCCAGTTTTCCCAGAAATTTTTGTCAAAGAGTGAGTTCTTATTCCTGAAGACAGTTTAGGGCCTTATCAAACACCAGATTTCTACAGGCTTTCATTATTATATCATATGTATCTAATGTATTCACTGATCCACTTTTCTATTTCTAAGCCAATACCAAATGGTGTTGATGACTATTGCATTATAATATAGTTTTAGGTTTGATACCGCTCAGCCATAATCTTTTATATATTTTCCACTAATTCCCTTGATGTTCTTGACCTTTTGTTCTTCCAGATGAATTTTGTTATAATTTTGTTCTAGTTCTATAACAATTTAGGCAGAATTGTCCCTTTTATTATATTAATTTTAACTCAGCCTATCTATGAGGAATTGATACTTTTTGAATTGTTTTAATTTGGCTTTATTTGTGTGAGAAGTATTTCATAATTGTGTTCATATAGTTCTTGGATTTGTCTTGTCAGGTAGACACAATTTTTTTTTCATCTACAGTTATTCTAAATGAAATTTCTCTTGCTGATGGGCTTTGTCAAAAATATATAGAAATTCTGATGATTTGTATGGGTTTATTTCATATCCTGTAACTGCTAAAGCTGTGAATTGTTTCAAGTTTTGGATGATTTTCTACTATTCTCTAACTATATCATCATATCATTTTATTCCCTCATTGCCTATTTTAATTTCTTTTAATACTTTTTCTTTTCTCATATTTAAAGCCAACATTTCTAATACAATGTTGAACAATAGTGGTAATAATGGGCATCCGTATTTCATCTATGGTTATTGGAAATGCATTCAGCTCCTCTCCATTATAAATAATGCTTGCTGTCAATTTCATATAGATACTACTTATTATTTTAAGGAAAGTTTCTTTTATCCCTATACTCTTATAGTATAGAGATGTATTTTTTCAAAACCTTTTTCTGCATTTATTCAGATTTTCATATGATTTCTGTTGGTTATATTATCAATATGATCATTTATGGTAATAGTTTTCCTGATATTGAACCAGTCCTGCATTCTTGGTTTAAATCCCACTTGGTCATATAGTGTATTGTCCTGCTAATAAGTTGCTACAATGTCTTTTCTAATCTTTTATTTAAATTTTTTGATTCAATATTCACTCAGGAGATTGGTCTGTAATTTTTTTCTCTGATTTGGCTCTTCCTGATTTAGGTATCAGTACCATATTTTTGTCATTGGAGGAATTTGGCAAGACTTCTTTTTTTATTTATTTTTCCAAATAGGGTACATAGTATTGAAATTAATTGTTCTTTAAATGTTTGGTAGAATTGATTTGTGAATCCATCTGGCCTAGAAATTTTTTTCTTAGAGAGTTTATTAATGGCTTGTTCAATTTATTTTTTCAAAAATGGGATTATTTAAAAAATGGGATTATTTAAAAATTTACTTTCTCTTCTGCTAATCAGGGCAATTCATATTTTTTTAGATCTTCATCCATTTCTCTTAGATTGTTGGATTTGTTACCATACATTTGATAAAATAGCTCCTAAATATTGCTTTAATTTCTTTTTCATTAGTGGTAAATGCACCTTCATTTTTTTATGCTGGTGATTTGATTTTTTCTTTTCTTTTTCTAATCAAATTAACCAAAGGTTTATCTATTTTTTTCCATAAAACCAATTTTTAATTTTATTTATTAGTTCAATATTTTCTTAGTTTCAATTTTATGAATATCTTCTTGAATTTCTAATTTGATATTTAATGGGAGGATGGATTTCATTAGTTCTTTTTCTAGCTTTTTCAGTTGCATGTCATTGACCTTCTATTTCTCTATTTTAGAGATAAAATTTCCCCTAAGAAGTGCTTTAGCTATATCCCATAAGTTTTGTTATGTTGTCTCATTATTGTCATTCTCTTGATTAAAATTATGGATTATTTCTGTGATTTATTTGACCCACTCATTTTTTAGAATTAGATTACTTAATTTCCAAATGGTTTTTAGTTTATCTTTCTCTGCTCCTTTGTAGTCTAAAAGGAAGCATTTACTATTTCTGCCTTCCTGCATTTGATTGTGAGGTTTTTATGCCCTAATACATAGTCCATTTTTGTGTAGGTGCCATGTACTATTGAGAAAAAGATGTATTCCTTTCTGTCCCTATTCAATTTTCTCCAGAGATTTATTATATTTATGTTTTCTATTAACCTCCTTAGTTTCTTTCTTGTTCATTTTCTGGTTAGATTTGTCTCATTTTGAGAAAGTAAAGTTAAGGTTTCCTACCAGTATAGTTTTGTTATCTATTTCTTGCTATAACTGGCTTAAAATCTTCTCTAGGAATTTTGCTTCTCTAACATTGGCTGCATATACATTTAGTATCCTTACTACTTCATTGTTTATAGTACCCTTTATCAAAATGTACTTTCCTTTCTTAATTCTTTTAATAAGATATATTTTTACTTTTTTTTTTTTATTTCAGCTGAAACATAATAAATTCTTTTTCATCCTTTTACCTTTATTTTGTATGTGTCTATGTCAAATATGGTTTGGTTTTTTTGTTTTTTTTGGTAAAACAACATATTGAAAAATGCTGGGTTTTAATCCATTCCACTATTTGCTTATGTTTTATGGGAGAGTTCATCCCATTCACATTCACAATTAGGATTACTAGCTTTGTATTTCCCTCCATGTAAAGGGCTGAAACTTTGAGTTGATACACTGGGGTTGGACAACAGAGCACTTACGGCTAATTACCGATTGAATAATACTCTATTAGCATATGCTTGGAAAATGGCCCTTCCCACTATTCTGTGCTGGTTCGATCTTTTGGTGTCTACAGAGAATTGTGGGAAGGATTAGGGGGTGGAGTAAGATAAGCCAGAGCCACTTTGGCAGTAGAGGAGAAGAAGGAAGGTCGTGGAGATCCTGTATCCATTCCCTTCACTTCTACCCCTAAAGACCAAGAATAAAGACCAAAGACTTTTGCTTATTCTGACTCCTGCTGATTCTAAGGTATCCAGGGTACTAATTCGGTCTTCACACTTCCATCCTAATCTCTCCCTATATCTACTTTTGTTCTCTCTCCACTCTGTCATCAGTAATTTTTTTAACCTACCCCACCCACTACCTTAACTCCTATCACCCCTTCCTCTTCTCTTACCTTTTTTTTCCCTAGTGCTTGGGCCCTCTCTTCTATCTAGCCCCTCCTTTTTCTTTTCTCTTTTTTTTCCTACTTCCTTATAGGGTTAGATAAATTTCTATACCCAACTGAATGATTAAGTTATCTCTCAGAACCAAACTGATAAGATCAAGCTTCAAACAATGTTCAACTACCTTCTCTTTTTTCCCTGAATTGTAATGGATCTTTTGCACTTCTCACGTGATCTTGTTTGTCCCATTATGCATCCTCTTTCCTCATCTTCCAGTACAAACCTTTTTCTATGCCTTAATATCTTTTTCTTTGATATCATTGCATCAGATTCACAATCACACCCTCCATCCATGGGATGTCCTCTTCTGTCTGCCCCAGTAACAGATACAGAACTCAAGAGTTAAAGATATCATTTTCCCATCTAGAGATGTTAATTTAGTTCTCACTAACTTTCCCCGAATCTGTCTGAGCTGGGCTCAACACCCCAGTGAGACTGATCTTTTTTGAAGTTTTTCCAATCTATCTTGAGCAGGAGAGGGGTTTCATTCTGCCAGATTCTGTTTAGAGGCTTGGTTTCATGTGGCTTTCAAGGGAAACAGAGAGCTTGAGCAGCTTCCTCGCTTTACTGCATTATCTTGGCTTCACCTCTGGAAGTCTAGATTGGTTTTCCAAGGAATTTTATGGGCTTTTAATCCACCTGGCTGTTAATACATAGTTACTTAGACTTCCTTTTTCCCTACCAAGTCAATGTTCAGCAAAATGAGTGCCAGATTTGAGTCACAACTGCTGTGTTGTAATCTTGATCTCCATTTATCAACTGATCGATCAGTTGATAAATCACTAATATCTCTGGAGCCCCTATTCTTAATCTCAGAAAGAAGAACATTGTATTTGATGACTTTTAAAGGATCTTACAATTTATACATTTATGCATTTACAAGTTATTTTTTTAATTAGCAATAAACACCATGGAATCTTGACCTCTCTTTTCATTTTACCCAGTTGTGTAACTGGAAAGTTGTCATATGCTTTAGGAAATTGCTTGTTAAAGAAAGCCTGCTTATTCCTTTCTCCCATTTTCATCAGGCAGATATTGTAGGATACACTTATATATTTCATATGCTTCAATACTTTCCATTCTATATTTCCATCTTTATGTGATATACTAGTCCTCTTTTGCTTATAATTATGTTGATAATATCATTAAGGACAGGAATTTCTTTCCACTGCAAGATGACCATGCCCAACTTCATGACCAAGCCACCAGCAGAGCTGGAAAGGAACTTAGAGGCCATCTACACCAACTACCTTATTTTACAAATGAGGAAATTGGGCCCCAAAGAGCAGTTAACTTATACAGAATCCAAACTTGGATCTCATGGCTCTAAATTCACCACAGCATTAATTGAAAACACTGAACAGAAGGGTTATCAGTTAATTGACAGATTTGTTTTGACATTGTTTTCCTGGGAAACCAATAAAACATAAAATCCCTACATTTCAATGAGAAGTACCGAGTAAAATATTGAGTGTTGTTATTATTGAATATTTCCTTTCTAAGCATTTGCCAAATACAGGACACTTACTCTATCCACTTGCATGTTAAGATTCCCATGCATAATGTTGTAGCTTCCAAGGCATATTCACCAAAATCAAAAGTGACCTTCTGTTACTACATAGCCAATTCTAAGGACACAGCTTCCCCAGAAAATGGGGCAATTATCAAGGCTAAAGATGCTTCAGCCAATATTTACTTCATGAGTTAACAGATTTTTGTATCCATCTGAAGAATCAATATCAGCTGATTTCCCCAAAGTTCCAGAGGGGATTATTTCTCAGATTGAATGTTCACCTCTCTGACTTTCTCACAAATTTTAAAAATCTGCTGCATGAATTTATGATATTGATTCCACACTGGAGCATGCTACTGAAACAATGATTAACTCTTAAATAGGTCAGCTAAGAACAGTATCAAAAATACAATACATGTTCATGGAATTGTAATTCCTGGATAATGGGATTTTAAGCAAGTATATTTCTATTACTTTTTGAGAATTACATATACTCTAACAAAACAAGGTTTATAGGATTTGTTATCAGTCAACAAGTATTTATTAAAGCTTACTTTGTGCCAGGCATTGTGCTTAGTGTTAGGGATGAAAAGAAGAGAAAAAAGAAGAAGAGAGGAAGAGAGAAGAGAGGAAGGGAGGGGAAATGAGGGGGAGAGGGAGAGAGAGAAAAAAGAAAAAAGGGGGAGAAGGAATCCCCATACTAGAAGAGCTCACATTCAAATAGGAGAGATAACATATAAAAAATACTTTGTGTTTACACTAGAGAAAAGGAGAAAAAAGGTAGGAAGAAGTATTTATATGGCAGGCATTATGCTAAGAATTTTTACAAAGATTATCTCATTTGATCCTTACAAGAATACTATGAGATAGATGCTATTATTATTCCCATTTTACAGCTGAGGAAAAAGGGATAGATTTTCCCAGGGTCAGAAAACTAGTAAATTTCTAAGACCAGACTTGAACTCATTTTTCAGACTCTAGCCCCAAAACCTTCTCCACTATGTCACCTCACTGGCTCTAATATGATATATGCAATATAAATTGGGAATAATCTCAGAGGAAAAGTGTAAAGAGGAGTAGGGGACCAGGAAAGGCTTCCTAAAAAATGTCAGTGTTGAACTGGTATTTGAAGGAAGTCAGAAGGACAAGGTGAGGAAAGAATAGGAGACAACCAGTGGAAGACATAGAGTGTGGAAATTTAAGAACAAGAAGAATATGTCACTGAATCATAAAGTATATAAAGAGGAGTAAAGTATAACAAGATTGAAAAATTAGGAAGGATTCAGGTTGTGAAAGTCTTGTGAAGGCCAAATAAATAATTAAATATTCAATACTGGAGATGATAAGGAGCCAATGGAATTTATTGAGGAGGAGAATGAAATGATCATTTTAAGAAAAATCTCTTTGGCAACTAGGTTGAAGATGGATTGATATGAAAAAGAGACTTAAGTAAGGGAAATCAATCAGAAGGCTATTATAATAGTTCTGGCATAATATTATAAGGGCCTATATCAGATTGATGGCTGTATGAGTGTAGAAACTAGGATGGGGATGCTAATGAAGAAATGATAAAACAGTAACAGATGAGATATCAACAATGAGAAAGAATGAAGAATCAAGGATCATACCAAGATTGCAATTGTCAGACTATATAAAATAGGTTAGAGGAAATAAAAAGTTATAATATAATTCAGTTGCAAACATAATTCATGATGTTGTGGGGTCTGCATGGTATAATGGTGAGTACAAATGCATACATACCAATTTTTATTAGTTCTGAATCCATCCCAACTAACACTGAGGCTGGGAGGGGAATAAAGGGAAAATTTGTGAATATAGGAAAATAATGATAAACATTGCTTCTTGATAAAAAAAAAAAAAGAGTTAAGTCCAAACAAATCATGATGGAAGAATGATTGGGGAAAAAAAGTAGTAAAACCTTACTATATATTCTAGGATAGCCCCTGTGTTGGGGATACAAGTACAAGCAAGCAATAAAGTCTTTGCCCTCAAGAAGCTTTTTGCTGTTCTTCAATTGTTTTCAATCATGATCAACTCTGAGATCTCATTTGGGATTGTCTTGGCAAAGATAATAAAATGGTTTGCCATTTCATTCTTTAGCTCATTTTACAGCTAGCAAAACTGAGCTTAATGACTTGCCTGGGATCACACAGTTAGCAAGTGTCTGAAGCCAGATTTGAACCGAGGAAGATGAGCTTTTCTGACTCCAGAGGCAGCATTCCATTCATTGTGCCACCTACCTGTCCTTCTTTAATTAAAGGGGTATATACACACACCTGCAAACCTGTGTAGATACATGTATACATATGTATATGTTCGCATTTGTGTATGTATGCATTATCCACATCCATACATGTATGTGTATACATGTTTCTGTGTATATAAAATATATGTATGTGGTGGGAAAGGCTAGGAATCATGGACAGGGAAATCAGAGGAAATCCTGGATGGCATTATTGGGCAACATATAGCTTGTAGAAATAATACTATTGATTTGGTTACTGTTCTCTGAGCTAGAATTTGAAAGGGGTTATAATGACTATTTAGAGGACTCCTGAATTTGTCTTTTTGTGTTGCCCTATTTTCACTGGACCCAGAATATTACCTTTCTTCTCCTGTATCACACCTTTCAAGGTGATTTCTAATATTTTTTCATTTCTTTATCTTGCTGTTATAAAAACGAAAACTTCTGTATGGATTGTGAACTCTGGGTTCCATATGCATATTCATTTGTCTTGTTATAAACCTAGTTTTCACATAAATTTTGTGAAGTTATAATTGCCAAGGGCTGGGGGGGGAGAAACAGAGGATAAGAGAGGAAGAGCTAATGTATAGCTAGGATAGCTTGGAAATAAGTGGGTTTGGTTCCATGCAAGGGGAAGACTCATCGGTCAGAAACTCCAGGGATAATCCTAGGATGATCTTTGTAGGCCACAGGACAAAAATACACCAATACATAAAATCTTCAGGTGAATTCCTTGCTCTATAACTTTGGATTTCATTTAAGTGTCATTTATTTAATCACTCTGAGTCAATTTCCTCTTTCTCAAAATCAGGATGATAATGCTTGCATGCTCTACCTCAAACAATTCCTATGAGGATCAAAGGAGACAAAATATGTAAAACACTTTGAAAATCAGGTGGTGTAATACAGAGAAAAGGTGTTTGACTGGGAATCAAAACATCTGAGTTCTAATCTAAGCTCTGCTGCCAACTAGTTAACTAATGAGCAAGACACTAAACCTCATCTGTCAAAAAGAAAGAAATAGATTATATTACTCCTGAGCTATTTTCCAGCTCTAAATCTAAGTTCCTTTGTGCTACACAGAGATCAGCTGTCACATATGGAAAAGACAAAGGACTCGGTATCACCACAAATGTCCGGAGGAAAAATTCAAAGGAAACCTGGTAAAAACTGGCAAAAGTAATTAACTGCATTTACATATTCCCAACTGTGTGCAGGACATCATCTGGAAGTCACTTTGACTTTTCAAACCCAACATGTCCAAAATATATCTGATCATCTTTTCCTTTAAATATATGTCTCCTCCAATTAAACTACCATATTTCTCCTACTATCTTACAAGTTACCCAAGTTTGTAACTAATTATTCTAGATTCTATTCCCTCCTCCTTTCCCCATATCCAAACTTCCATCAAGTTCTGATGATTCTATGTACAAAACATCTCTCACATGTTCCTTTTTCTTCACTCACATGATTATTACTATGTTTTAGGGCCTAAAATTTAGGCCCTTATCACTTCTGGCCTGAACTATTTATAATAATCTCTCAGTGATCTTCCTGTTTCCCACGTCCCTATTGCTTCCAGGATAAAATACATCCTCTTCAGTCTGGAATTTAAGAAAGGGCCTCAAAAACCTGAATGCAAACACCTTTTCTAGGCTTTTTCATATTACTCTCAAGGACTCAGTGCTCAAGACCCAAATGGTTTATTGGTTATTCTCCAAGGTCAGCATTCCACTTACCATTGCACTTAAGAAAAAGAAAACTCATATTCACCATTCAGAAACCTTATCTTCCTTCAAGGTTCATTATATCTAACTCCTCCAGTGTCTTCTTTAATTAACTCCGCTATTAATACTTCCTTCACATTAATTTCCTTATTCAAATACATGATGTATCCTTCAAATAAATTACAAACTCTTTTAACAGTTTCATTTATATTTTTGTATCTTTGTTCTTACTATAATTACAAAATCTCATGTTGGGAACTGGGAAGACTTAGCCTACAGAGAATAAGATGAAAGTGACCAAGGATTGAAGGACAAACTCAATGAAGAAAGATGGAACTTGCTCTGATTGACCCTACAGGGCATAGTTAGGAGCTGCAGCTTAAGTTGCAAAGAAGCAAGTTTTAGCTTGATGCTAAAAAAAAATGTCCCTAATATGTAGAATTATCCAAAAATAAAGTGTAGCAACTCAAAAGTCATTAGAGTCCCATTTATTGGAGGCTTCCACCTAAGGACTGTTTGACCATTGCTGAGAATTTTTCAGAGGGAATTCTTTTCAGGCATGATTTGGACCCCTTTTCAACTTATTTGCTTGCTTCTTTCCTTTCACTTTTTTTCTGTTTCTCACTCCCAATGAAAAAGTAAAGCAGCTAATATTTTATTAATTTGCCTTAATGACCATTTTAGCTTGTAAAAGTAGAAAAAACAAAAGAGAACTATTTCAATCCTGATTTTTGCCAATAAAAAGGAACTAGTTGCTGGAGTGGAAATAATGGAAATGTTGCAAAAGATATGGGGAAGGAATAATGGAAATTAGGCACAATCTTATATATATATTAGATTTTGAATGAATCACAATGTCAAAGAATTCATTAAGTAAAAAGATAGTATTCAATTGGCTAAAATTTTAGAGGGTCAGTCAACAAAATGGAAAATTCTCAAAAATGAAATTCTGAAGATTCAGCTTTGATGAGGAATAAAAGAAAAAGTTATCTAAGTAAATTGATGTGATTGTATGGGAAACAAATCAATACATTTAGATTTCAAAATCTGTTTAAACTAGAAGCAGGAGAAAGTAATAGAGGATAACTTAATAAGTGTGGTGTGGTCCTATGAGTACTGCATCATGGTTATGAAAGCTCTGAATAATTAGAGGCTGGCAAGAAAATCTAGACAACAAAAGGGGATTTTTAAAGTATATATTGGGAAAAGGAGGAGAAACAAAGGAAAGGATCATGATTCAAAAAGGAAATAATTATAATGGATGACAGGGAGAATTATGAGCCATACAACTTTGATTTTGTTCTATTTTCTCCACCAAAGGATCTTACATGGATGCCTCAATGTAATATATTAGTGACCTGGAACTTTTGAAGGTAAGGAAGGAATGAATGAATTTAGGGGAAATTTTATTTATGTTCCAAGAATCACATTGAGTTCTAGGGATAAAAAATTTACAAAAAGATATTCTCTTAAGGAGTTTTATAGTCTAATGATAGAAGATAACATATATAAAAAGTTCCCTCTGTTAAGTCAGGTGGAATAGCTCCACAGTCTATAGAGTATAACAGAAAAGTAAATGATAGTTCAGTCTCTTTAATACAATTTCCATTAATAAAATCGTAATGTTTTCTGATACTGAACCATTTCATCTTATCAAGGACTTGTGGGTAAGAACTTTCTTTTCTGTATATAGTTCATTACTTATGACTGCTGAGGAAGTGAAGGCTTACAGTAATAATGAAAAAGAAGTTACCAGGTTATATTTCCACAAAATCTGCTTTTCTGAGTTATGACATTAGGAAACAAACTAGATGTTTGGCTAAATGATCTGCGGAGAGAATAAAGTAATAATGTTACTATTCCCAGGATTCTTGGTCTTACTTTTTAATTAGTAGCAGCTGGTCAGTGATTGGTGCAGGGGAGGAGTGAGCACAGGGTGGGCTCTTGGCCCCTTCTCCACAGATATTATAACTGTGGATTATGGGTATAAGGGGCAAACTATCCTAGAAGCACTGCTGTTCCTGAGGCTGATGCAATCAGTACCCTGGGGTAATTTACTAGGATTGGAGAAAAAGAGGTTGTCAGACCCTCTTGGCACATGCTATCATCTCCTTTCTCTTCATCAGAAGACCTAATAGCTTCAGGTATACTGGGACTTATTTACTTCAGAACTTTATCTGTACTTATCTCATGTTAATGGTAGGGATGGTGGGCCTCTCCTTCATAAAGATTATTTTCTTAATGGCTTAGCTGGAAAACATAAGCTCTGGGAGATTTTATCATTTTTTAAAACTTTATTTATAGTTCAAGCAATTTCTGCTAGCTAGACTAACTAAAAATAAATGAAAAAAAAGAAAGGAAGAAAAAGGGAAAGAAAGGGAGGAAGAGAGGGAGGAAGTGAGGTGGGGAAGAGAGGAAAAAAGAAGGGAGAAAGTGAGGGAGGAAAAAAGGAAGGGAAGGAGGGAAGAAAAAAGGGGAGGAGGGAGATAGGGAAGGAGGGAGAGAAGGGAAAAAAAAGGAGGAAAGGAAAGAGGGAGGGAAAGAGGGAGACAATGAGGGAGGAAAGGAGGAAAGATGCAAAGGAGGGAGAGAGAGAGGAAAGGAAAAAAGGAGAAAAAAGGGGAGGAAGTGAAGAAAAGAATGAGGGAGAAAAAAGGGAAGAAGAGAGGAAAGGGAAGGAAGGGAGAGAGAGAAAGAAAAGAGAGAGGGAGCAAAGGAGGGAAGGAGGGAAGGAAAGAAGAGAAGGAAGGAAGGAAGAGATGGAAGAAAAGAAGAAAGAGAGGGGGCAAAGAAGGGAGGAAGGAAGGAAAGATAAGAAGGAAGGAAGAGAGGGAAGAAAGGAAAGAAGAGAGAAGGGAGGGAGGGAGGGAAGGAAGAAGGGAAGGGAAGGAAAGGAAGAGGAAGGAGGGAGGGAAGGAATTTTAAATGATTAAATTTCTTGTTGCCTTTTACCATGTCAGAAGTGATTGAAACAGAAGTTTGAAAAAAGTGAAGAGGGTCATATGACACTGAGTTTTTAGATTGTTAATTAACTTTAATTGATGTTGTAAATGTATGATCTTTGTCCAGTGATCAGAAAATAGATTTACTATTACAGAACTGAATCATATCACTATTGGCATTCTCAATATAAATGAAACCAAAAGTCACAAGGAATTTATAGCTAAATGAAATTATTATTCATAGAGTGTGTGTAAAGAGGCAAATAAAGAAAAAGAATTGAAGAAATGGATTTATCATGTGACCAAAGGCAATAAGAAAGATTATGTAATGGGATATTTATGTCATATTGAAATATTCATATTTGCAAAATGATCACCATGAAAAAACTGAAAATTATGCATGAATATTTCTTATAGGAGATGAGACATTAGACAAATTTTATAAAAAATTTGATCAAGAAATATCTTCCATATTATATTAAAATAAATTTAAAAGCTTGGTGACATCACTTCAGAGGTAAAAACAAATAGATGAGACAGTGAAAATATATTGAAAATATAATTTAGAAGAAATAAGAGCTCAACACTTTGTAGATCTTAGAGAAGGCTCATAAATTTGTTTAAAAAAGAGAGATGAGTTAAGATACAAGTTGAGACAAATTAGACATGATAAATATCAAATAATACCATTAATAGTGAAATTGATTGTTTTTAATAGACAGGAAATTGCTGAATGAAGATGCAAGAGTCCTTTCCATATCAGCTATTTCATATGGACAAACCACAATTCCCAAGAGCAAAGATAAAAGTTAATATCAAACTTGAAGAACAAAAATGAAAATTAAGGTATGACATGCCCTGGAGGAAACTCCAGTACAATCTAAGTAAGTACTTGGTGCCAAAAAAAAGAGAGATATGAATTAAGGAAAATATATCAACAAGATTATTACCAGTTACTAAGGAAGTTTAAATGATGTAAATCAATCATCATAATGAAAAGACCAAGAAAGGCTAGAAACCAGTTCAGTTAGAACATACTTGTTCTCTTGCCAAGTAGAGATTTATGGCAGCCAAGATCAACAATATTTTAGAATATAGGCTATTTTTTAAGAAGCTGGAGAAGATTACTGTGGGTGACTATGAGCAATATCATTTCTCAAAAGTTAGAAGTGATGGTGATAAAAATAAGCTTAAAGAAATCTTAGCAAGTGACAAACCAAGCAAAGTCATAACCATAGTATTTAAGAATAAAACTGAAAAAAAGATCACAAACAGATAAAAACTAAAAAAGTCTGAAAATGTATAGAAAACTTTTCTCAGATATCTTTATGTGTGTGATTGGGCATTGACTCAAAATTGGATTGTTCTGTTCATCCTTCTAATTTTCAGGGAAAGAAGGATCCAAAATAGTGAGCGTATTTGTGTAGGCCACTGACCCCTGAAGAAATTTTATTTATCACTGGATAACAACTACAAGGGAACCATCTCCTTTCCCTGTCCAATGTCATGCTTATAACAGGGGAAATATCTAATAAGGATGAATCCAGCCAACTATTTTGTAATTCTAGAAAACAATTTCCATATTCTTGCTCTCACTATACAAAGAACATCTGAAATCAGACCAAAAGTACATGATTGCTAATATTTATGCCTCATGGTTAGGAATTATTGAAAAGAATGTGAACAAGTATTACATGTGCTTGATTATTTAACATTACTATACAAAGATGCCTACAATTCTAAGAAAAGTATTTTAAAAACCCTGATCAAGAATCTATTCATCATTCAAGGCAATCATTACAAGTAAATAATTTCTTAATTATGGCAATCACCTGAACATGGTTCAGATTGTTCTAGCTCCTTCTTAAACCATTGCTGCAATAATTATAACTCCATGTCAGTTCTGTGAAGCATAAAGTTTGCTTGATATTGTCATTTCTAACAAAAAATAAACTTTTTAGTTGAGTTCAAGGAATTTGTCAACAAAATATATATCCAAACTGCCCCAGTAGTTAATCACTGGCTTTACTCAGTGGTCTAACTAAAAGGATGATATTGATAGCTAAAGATATAAAAAAGGTGACTCCTGGACATTGTCCAAGAAGACATGTCAAGTTTCCCCTTAGTCAACTCTCTGTATCGACAATCTAATTAAATTTCAACAACATTTATTAAATACTTACTATGAAATTGCCATTGAGAATATAAAGATAAAAATGAAATGTTAGCTCTCAAGGAGCTAACATTTTAGAGGGTAATGTAATATGTAAATAAATAAGTATAAGTCCTACTTAGGAGGAAAGATTTAAATCAGAAGTATACCTTGAGCTAATATTTGAACAAGGTTAAAGATTTTATAATAAGTGTTAGAGATAAGGAAGGAATAAATTCTGGACATGAGAGTTAGCCTGGACAAAAGTTCAGGGACAGAATTAGGTAGAGGAATATCAAATAGGCCCATTTGGCTGAAATACAGAGTTCATGAAGGACAGGAATTAGAAACAAATGAAAATGTTGGCTTGAACCATATTTTGAAATTCTGTTTAAATGTTAAAAAGGCAGCCTTTTTAGAAGTCATTGGTGGAAGAGGACACCTAAGTGCACAGTGGATAGAGCACAAGCCCTAGAGTCAGGAGGAATTTAAATTCAAGCTCAGACACTTATTTAAAAAAAAAAAAAAAAAAAAAAAAAAAAAAAAAAAGACACTTCAAAAAAAAAGGGAGTGTGGAAAGTCATTGTAGGATGAACACAAGTATTAGAGTTGTTAGATTATAATCTCCAACTTCAATTGGACCACAAATTCTTCTAGTACAACCTATGTCTTGTTGTAACTTCTAGCTATTCCACAAAACATATATATATATATATATATATATTATATATATATATATATATACATATATATATATATATATATATGTATATATATATATATATATTTATATATATCCATGTAATTGTGATCAAGCCCTCAATCCTGTTATAAATTTAGTTTCATCTGTTAAATAATAATAGGAATTTTATCCATTATGTCCTTCGTGTAGTTGTGAAGAAGGCTTTTTTCCTTACAAAATGTTGTCATTTTTAATATTCTCATTTGTTTTTATTATACATATATTGCTGCATTCATGACAATATATTAGTCATTGCAATGGTTATCTCCCTCAACCATAAACATCCATATTCATCTGAGGACTTATAAGTCAAGCAGTCATATTCCTGATGCTTTTATGAATAAATCTACTCTTTGATCATTTTAAGTCAAAAAAATGCAATCCTGTGCATGTGTTTTAGAATTGAATTAAAATTGATTCTTGTCACTGTAATTGACTTCATATGGTATATGATATTTATGTAATGCCAAGTCCATAGTGGATATGAGTTAAACATGGAATCACAATCTTAATTAACTACCAACATTTACTTTTCAGAGTAACTTTACAAAAGTTGAGTATTTAAAAGTATCTAGAGGCATATTGTATTTTTTTCCTGCTGCATCTCTCACAAAGATTCAGCTGAATTATAGCATAAAAAATTCAATTCAATTAATTGAAGAAGAATTTGTTAAATGCTTACCATGTGTTAACTAAAGACACAAAGATCTTGCATTCCATTGGCAGGAAACAACAGAATGTAGGAAATTAAATATAAAATGCACAAAATAATTTCCAAGTGTACAAGCAAAGGTGGGAAAGGTAGGATCAAGATGGGCTTCCTGGAGGAGGGTGGCAATGATGATTTGTTCCCAAAATACATGACTTACAGTCAGCTAACATTTTTACCCTTTAGTATAACACAGGAATGTTCTTGACAAAAGAGCACTTCTTTTTTCAAGGTTATGCCAGCTATGGAAGAAGTTGTCTTATCAAATCAGAAGATGTCATAATTTAATAATGGGTTTTTTATGATTTTTGAGTTCCTGTAGTTAAAATGGGATGACAATTTTAAAGTGAAGTTAGCCCAAGGAGTTTTGGAGCAATAAAATTTCTCGTGGAAAACCTATTATTTTCCAGTTGATTACCATTACTGAACATAACAGGTACACAAGGGCACAGTAAGAAAAGAGAGAGTAAAGAGTATTTACAAGATTGAGCATGTTATTTCTTAGACTAAAGTGAGTTCATTTTGACATTTTATATTTTTAAAATATGTCATGGCTTCACTACAACTTTAAATTCCATATAAAGATACCTTAATGAATAATTTCAACTTCACAATGATGATTCATAGGAAAATATTTGATGAAATACTGAGAATTTTTGTGGGGTCAATTATTATTACTTAGTATCTTGTCTTTTCCCCCCTCTTTCCATTTCCAAAATTCAGGAATGGAAAAAAAAAAAACTTCCCCTTACAACCTTTCCCAAAGAGCTAATATAAAATACTGCAATAGCAAATTGAATAGCTTATGGGGGAAAATAAGCTACCAGCAGTCCTTGAGATGGATAAAACTTAAAATAAAAAAGAGAAAGGAAAGAGAGAGGAGAGCAAAAAAGGAGAGAAGGAAAGTTGGAAAGAGAGGGTAGGGAGAAGAAGAGAAAAGGCAAAGAGAGCAACTGAGGATAAAGATGATGGAAATTTTATCACAGAAAAACCTTGAATAATAGCTTAGAGAAGTGGACATTTCTGCACATTTCTGCTGAGAAAATAGTTTTTTTTTTTTTTTAAATGCTTAGTACAGTGCTTGCTTCATAGTACACATCTAAAAAAAATCCTTGTTCCCTTTCCTTCCCCTCAGCAACACAAAGTCATGAAGTTACAATTAACATTCTCTTTCAAGTTTTAGGAAATGAGCAAAATATTAAGAGATAACTGGATATACACGGATATACACATACGTATGCTTATACACACACATACACAGAATTACTCCCATTATATCACACATAAATGTGTTATTCTGTAATCAGATCAAAAACTCTATTGTTTTCAGTATAATGAAAAAGTAGCATATTTTGAAAAATAAGCTTGAAAAGCAGTGATAGTACCAAATAACAAAAGAAACATTAGATAAATATAAACATCAATTTAACTCTAAGCAAAGCATTAATCATTTAGTTGTGATATCTATCCAGGTAAATGGTCAGTGCTTTATCAAGTGTTTGATGTTAATTTTATAATATGAAAAAAACTTTTTTTTTCATTTTTAAAATTGCCTTACTGGTTTTTATCTATTTTACAGGAAGATAAAACACAGTGAACACTCTTGCCTCACATAATGGTGACAAACTAGTCCAGAAAACAAGCCTGCAAAATATTTGTTATGAGATTCAACTGGGTGAGGTCATTACAACATATTTGTAAACAAAGCCAAGAGACCACTAAATAGGCGGAAACTAGGACAATGTGAAATCATTTTTACAATGTTCTATTTTCACTGGATTCTATCTCCTTAGCATTCAATCCACTATTTGAGAGTGTAACGATATCCAAACATAAGTAAGAAACCATAACTGGACTAAAGGAAAGTCAGACTGGAGATGGTCTTAAGATAGTAAGGAAATTATTTCTAAGACATGTCAGAGAGGAAAATTACTGAAGTAAGAGTCAGATAGTCTTTCGTTCTTCAAAAAGGTGACAGAGAAAACATCAACTAATTTCCAGTCCATCAAGCTATTTCCTTCTAACTATAATCTTTATTAACAAATAAGCTACAATTATACCAAAGGTAACCTTGATGAAAACATGAGCTTATAAAAAAGGCTAGATGCAGACAACTTGCTACATCAGATCACATCTCCAGAGTAACAACTAAAAAAAATACAGACAAGGTATAGCTCTTGTTGTAGTATATTGTTTATTGATTTTAAAAACACTGATGAGAAAAGCCTTTGTTAGAACATATCATTAAGGAGTCAGGTATTTCTCACATGTGTATTAAAATTGAATAAACTATGGGATAAATGTTGCTGTATAGATAGTTTTGTTAATAATCTGATGAACTTTGACTTCAAAAGGGATATTATGTTATAAAGGGCATAAGAGATATTCTGTGCAAAGTCCAAATAGAAATTAAATCCTTTCCCAGAAAAGTCCTCCATATCCTCCTAAGGGAGGAGATTCATTCATTTATTCATTAAATCAATCAAGAAGCATTTATTAAGGGCAATATACAAGGCACAGGAGATACAATGACAATGACTAAATCCTCCCTGCCCTCAGAAAGCTTCTATTAAGGGAATTTATTGAGGAAATGAAAGTAGGGGCATTAATATAAAAATGAATATAAAATAATTTCAAGAGAGATGATTGAAAATATCAACAAAAGGAGGATCATATTGAGGGCACCTAAGATAAGCTTTCTAAAAATTTAGGAGTGTCAAAATGAAGACTAAGATGATTGCAGGCTGGATAGACAAACTTTATAAGGGTTTAGAACTGGAAGATAGAATGATAAAAGGAGGAAAAAAATAAAATAAATCAATTTGCCTGGATTATAGGGGTCTGAAGGAGAGTGAAGTAAATTAAAGCTGGAAAGTGGCTAGAAGAAATGTAAAAGGCTTCTAAGTGTATAAAACAAGGAAATAATAGGGCCTATTATATACCAGGCATTATGCTAAGCACTTTTTACAAATGTTATCATTTGATCCTCACAAGAATCCTGTGAGAGGAAAGCTATTATTTTCCACATTTTGTCTTTGAGGAAAGGGAAGCAAAAAGTGTCACAGATTTAAGATTTTTTTCAGGAGGGCCTTCAGGAGGGACTTGATTGAATCAACACAATACCATCAGTAAACAGGAGGTAGTAGAGGATTTCAAAAGGAATCCTCAACCTGGGTTCTGCACCACATTTCTTTCAAAATTATGGCAAATACCTTTGAAGAACAGGCAGCTCCCTGACATTTATATTTAGTCTGATAGTTATAATCAGAAGTTCACTAAATAAGGTTATATCTGTTGAGATAGGTCATTATATTCTGTAAGGAATCTTGAAAGATCTTAACACATGAATAGGAAATACTCTGGTGAAAAAGTGTGAAAGATGGCTTTTTTTTTCTACTGGATCAAATGTTTTGTGGCAATGAACAGCAACAACAACAAAAACACACAATGGGATCTTATAGTCTCCACTTAGTTATTTGTGAAATGGTAAAGAGAGGGATTCATAATCCAATATATTTTGCAAAGAACTACTTATTTCCTACCAATGCGATCATCAAGTATGCTTTCAATCTGTCATATTTGGTATCAATGAGAGATGAGGCAATCAAGGTTGGTTTTTGGCTTTGTTTTCTTGATCAGTTCTTTGGAGGGTGGAGGCTGGGTATCAATGAAGTCTGAGATTTTTTTCCTATATCTTTGGTATCTTCTCTTTTGTATATCTTGTTAATTGGTCATCCAATGCTCTCACAATTGTATTATTACCCCTAGAATAGATTGCATATGTGTGTGTCTATTACAAATATATTCAACATAGACACATATACATATGCATGTATGTACCAGCTAAATTAATTAAGCTCTTGTTTCCAATATAACAGTGCTACTATCCTTGAAGGAGAAAAAGGATTGCATACTTTTTGCAAATCTTTTTAGGTTTTTTTTTTTTTTTTTTCCCTATGTTTAGTTCTTTTTCCTTTAGAGGCAACTAGGTTATGCAATGGATAGGGTACTGAACCTGGAGAAGGGAGATTTAAATTCAAGTCTTGCTTCAGATAATTAATCTAGAGAGGTCACTTAGCCCCTATCTGCCTTAGTTCATCCTTCCCTCTCCTCCCTCCCTCCCTCCCTTTCTTTCTCCCGCCTTCTTTCTCCTCCCCCAAGGCAATTGGGGTTAAGTGACTTGCCCAAGGTCACACAATTAGGAAGTATTAAGTGTCTGAGACCAGATTTGAACTCAGGTCCTGCTCATTCCAGGGACTGGTGCTCTATCCACTATGTCCCCCTGCCTCAGTTTTCTCAACTATAAAATGAGGACAATAATAATGATACCTACCTTCCAGAATTGTTGTGAGAATCAAATGAGGAAATGTTTGTAGGCTCTTAGTACAATGCTTAGCACCATTGACTAAGTATTTGATAAATGTTTTTTTTCTTTCCTTCCTCCCTTCCTTTCTTCCTTCCATATTGTTGGGATCATTTTCTATAATTTATGCTATTAAACTTTCTTTAGACTGCTTTTGTCCTCTCTTGATTTTTTTTCATTATAAAATGATAATGTTCATTATCCTTTCTCATAAGATTTTACATATGACATTATATTCTAACCTGGTATTTACCCAATGTTGATAGCTATCTCTCTCCATTTGGCAAATAAGTCAAATATTTGCTAACTAATGTACTTTCTGGACTCTCTTACCCATTTTGTTGTAGCAATTAATTTATTTTAGTTTAACAAGTAAGATAAAGTTATTATATTATGATTGATATCATTTCTACTTTATATTACTGTATTTTCCTTTTAAATCTTGTTTAAATCATTCATGGTTAAATCATCTTAATTATAACATTTTTTCATTATTTTTCTTCTTTTTGATTATAAATTCTGATCTTAGCTCAAATAAGTATGACTGAATACAGACAACCAACTCATGAGTAACTCTCACATCTATAATAAATATTTTCCTGTCTATTAAAATTCAACTAAATGTATCCTTTGTTTTTTGGAGCTCGCTATTTCAAGTACCTAACAATTCTTTTTTCTGAAGTGTTCATGATCTTGAATAATGAGATTTCTGTATAAACTATCAGTTTTTGATTTATTTCATTTCTTTATTCTAAACTATGCTTTTCTATATATGTGATTCTTAGCATCCTCTGTTACTTTGTCTGTCACTCAGCCACCACCATTGCAATGTATAAGGGACCAAGAGTCATATCTTTTATATTTTTTTTCCTTTCACAACATGTATGGCCAAAAACATTCCATCATCAGGTGTCCATCCAACTAGAATTTAAGCTTTCCATTTGCTATACTGTTCAGAGGTTGAGGAGAGAAGGTGAAACATTAGAAACATATTCTAAGCCTTTCCATTATGACAGTACCTGACAAAACTTAAATTCCACTGATATAGTCTTCAAGGACATGTGTGAGATCTGAGTATAAAACTTTCATAGAGGTTGATTTACTAGATTAAAATAAGTCTGCCCATTTGTTTAATGCGATAAAAACAAATTTTAATCTATTTTCCAGACATTATGGATCCTATCAAGTGATGTGCTTGAAATTTGTTTTTTCTTTATCTTTGACTTCTTTAATGTTTAGGAAAATATAAGACATGTTTAGAATCATTTTTGTTCCTATTGTCAAAAAAGTGTGTACTTAACAAGATTATTTTTATTTATTTTTAAACTTTACCAATAAAAAAGGGAACATTTAAAAGCTAATCAACTTTAATTTCTATTATGAAGTAAAAAGATCTTGAATAAATAATTTCTTCTCTCTAAACCTCAGTTTTGAGTGGATGCCTATCAGTTGAAGAATGGCTAATAAGTTATGGTATATGAATGTTATGGAATATTATTGTTCCATAAGAAACAATCAGCAGGATAATTTTAGAGAGGCCTGGAGAGATTTACATGAACTGATGCAAAGTGAAATAAGCAGAACCAGGAGATCATTGTACATGGGAACATCAATATTATGTGACAATCAATTCTGATGATCACTTTCCAACAATGAGATGATTGATGCCAGTTCCAATGATCTTGTGATAAAAAGAGCCATGTACACCCAGAGAGAGGACTATGGGAATTGAGTGTGGATCACAAAATAGCATTTTCACTCTTTTGGATGTTGTTTGCTTGCATTTTGTTTTCTTACTTATTTTCTTTCCTTTTTTATCTTATTTTTCTTGTGCAACAAGAGAATTATATAAATATGTTTACACATATTGGATTTGATATATTTTAACATGCATAACATATATTGAATTGCTTGACATCTAGGGAAGGGAGTGGGATAAAGGAGGGGGAAATCTGAAACACAAGGTTTTGCAAGGGTCAATGTTGAAAAATTATCCATGCATATTTTTGAAAATAAAAAGTTTTCTAAAAATTAAAATCCTCAGTTCCTGATCTAGCCATTCTGGAGAGCAATTTGGAACTATGCCTAAAGGGCTATCAAATTATACACACTTTGATCCAGCAGTATTTCTATTGGGCCTGTATTCCAAAGAGATCATAAAAAAGGAAAAGAACTTACATGTGCAAAAATGTTTATAGCAGCCTTTTTGTAATGATAAGTGGATACCCATCAGTTGGACAATAGCAAAATAAGTTATGGTATATAAATGTTATGGAATATTATAGTTCTTTAAGAAACAATCAGCAGGGTGATTTCAGAAAGATCTAGAGAGACTCATATGAACTGATGCTAACTGAAGTGAATAGAACCAAGAAAACATTGCACACAGCAACAACAAAATTATGTGATCAGCTCTGATGGATGTGGCTCTTTTCAACAATGAAATGATTCAGGCCAATTCCAATAGACTTGTGATAGAGAGAGCTATCTGTATCCATAAGGAGAACTGTTGGGATTAAATGTGGCTCACAACATGGCTTTTTCACCTTTTTTGTTATTATTTGTTCTCTTTTTATTTTCTTTCTCATTTTTTTCCTTTTTGATCTGATTTTTCTTATGCAGCATGATAAAAGTAGAAATATGTATAAGAAGAATTATACATGTTTAGCATATATTGGATTACCCACAGTCTGGAGATAGGGTGGGGGAAGGGAAGCACAAAAGTTTGGAACACAAGGTTGAATGCTGAAAACTATCTTTTCATATATTTTGAAAATAAAAAGCTATTATTGCAATAAAAATAAAATAAAATTCAATTTCTTCTCTAGAATGAATGATTTTAGCTTTTTTAAAAATTCTAATTGTCCCTTAAATGCATGCATCTGATTTTAGAGTTAAGGCAGGGAGAGAGAATCTCATTTTCTTTATTTAAAGATTCATTATTTTATTTTCAGATGTCATTCAATTTTCTCTTCCAGAAGTACATCAAAAAATATTTCAATCTCTTCAACATAGTAAAACATAGTTTGTAGTGCAAAAGAGCTCAAAGAGAACACTTGTAAAATACTGCTTTCTCATAAAATAAGTCCTTTAAAATTTTAAAATATTTTCATTCAGAAGTGAGATGTTCATTATATTCATTGAAGAAGAAATGGATTGCAGATAATGAATAATAATGAAGAGTGGAATGAACAGAACTAAGAAGATACTGTACACAGTTATAGCAATATTGTTTTAAGAACAACTTTGAATGATTAAGTCATTTTAAGTAGTATAATTGCTCAGATTCAACTAAAAAGGATGTATTAAGGAAGATGTCATCTACTTCCAGAGAAAGAATTGATAAATACAAGTATATACAGTAAGGTTTTACTTATTTATACATAATTATGTCCAGTAGTACTTATCTCTAGAGCAGACATGGAGAGGGGGAATTAAAAGGGCACAACAAAGAACAAGACTCATGGAAAAGCAGTATAGCTTTGAAAACAATGTCTAGCATTTATTATATAGCTTTTTCAAAAAAGCAAATGGTATGAAATGGAAATTCATAGTTTAATATTGAGTTCAATTTTTATAAAGTACTATATACACAGAAATGTTCTCTTTTTTGTCTTTTTGTATTGTAGAGACTATTCTTGTTCAAACTGGAGTTGAATGGTGACCTTTGAGATCCTTACAATTCTGAGATTCTATTCTATAATAAACTAATTCATATTTCTACATTTTTATCACCAATTAGTCAATAAGCAGTTATTAATCACCTATATGTGTGTCAGATGCTATACTAAGTTCTGAGGCAGGCAAAACAATAACAACTATAATAGAATAGTCCATACCTTTAAGGACATCACAATCTAGTAAAAGAAACAATATGCAAACAACTATATACAAACAAAATATATACAGGACAGATTGGAGACAATCACTAAGGGAAGGCACTAGTAATGAGAGGAATTAAGCTAGGTTTCTTGCAGAACTTAATATTTTATCTGAGTTTTAAAATTGAAACCAATATTCATATATATGCATATATAATATACACATGAGAATGTAAGTATCAAAAGCATTAAAACCCTCATTTTATTAAAAAAGGAAATTTTAGCAGTTACTTGACTAAATTACACAGGTATTACAGACTAAGATCTGAATTGGTATCCATTGACTTTACGTCTAATCTTTCCACTATGTTTCACTGCCTCTTCTGTGCACATTACCACAAAACTTTTACTCTTAAACACCTATATTATTATATAGCCATTTCAAAATGTTTTGAAGCAATTAGGCTTAAATGACTTGCCTAGAGCCACACAACTAGAATATATCTGAGAATGGATTTGAACTCAAGTTCTTTTTACTCTAGAACCAATGCTCTATCCACAATATTTCAAAATCTGTCTAAAGGGTCGGTCTTCATCACAACAAAGATAGTATTATTATGATTGATTAGTAAGATGGCTAAGTCATAAGACAAATTATTTATCACCATGTCAAGAGCAAAATTCTCCTTATATTCTGATTAGACTATATCAGGAACATTCTTTCCAGTTCTGTGCACTACATTTTGGAAAGATATTGATGAGCTGGAATGTTTCTAAGCAGAGAGTAGCCAGAATATAGAAAAGACTGAATCTCAGGACCTAGAACTCACACAAACTCTACTTGATGAAATTTGGAGAACTTAGCCTGAAGGAAAGATTTTTAGTGGTAGGAAGCAGAGAGTGATAACTATTCTTCAGGTAATTGAAAAGTTACTTTTTAAAAGAGGGGTTCAATTTGTTTTTTGGGGAGCCAGAATGCAGATCCAGGAGCAATGTCTTCAAACTTCAGAGAATAAGATTTTGATTTAATATTAGTATAAAGGACAGCATCCTGGTACCTTTCTAGAGTTATGATGCTTCTCTATAGATTCACTTGCTCTTTCTTCTAGGTTATATGGAATAGGAAGAGATGGAATTTAAATTGATAAACACATAGGATTTTTTAAAATTATATAACTTTTTCAAAAAAGCAAATGGTGTGAAATGGAAATTCATAGTTTAATATTGAATTCTTTTTTATGAAGTACTGTGTACACAAAAATGTTCTCTTTTTTGTCTTTTTGTGAGAGAAAATTTAAGGGCCACAGGAGCTAGCAAAAAAATGTGAGAAAATAAGGCAAAGTCAAAAGCAACCAAGACATCCTTTTTTTTTTCTCTTGCTTGAAGCTAATGATATCATAAACTATAGGAAGATACAGGGACTGAAGAAGAAGTTAATGATCACTTAAGAGCTAGAAAATGCATCCTGGTTATGCCTTTTCTTGATCACCTTGAAGGGAGCATTTACTTTCCCCTTTTCAAGTAGCAGCAGCTTCTAAATCTATATCCCACCAGTATCTGATTGGTCATTTGAAGTAAATCTTGATCTTATTGAGAGATCTATGAGGCAAACAGTGTAATCATCAAGCCATTTTGGGTTGTATGAAAATTCAAAGGTATTCTGTTAGTTGCCAGAGACCAGTGTTTTTGGATATAATGGTGATGATGATGATGATGATGATGATAACTAGCATCTATATAGCACTGCAACATTTACAAAGGACTCTATGCATATATTATTTCATTTGATCAATAATTTGATGTATTTCAAGATACCTGAGTTTGATGAACTTTAGTCTATTAGTACCTACTGCTATTTGATACCATCAAGCTGTTCTTAATTCAATTAAACTGTTCTGCTTTGCTACAATGTGAGGCTTAAGCAACATGCAGACAGCTGGATCTCAGGGGAAAGAGTTCCCCACAGGTAGGAATAAAATGATCGAAGGCAAATTAACTCGAATATGAGGGTGAATTCTGTCTCAGAAGTATAAAATAAAATAAAATGTTGAAGAATCTATAGTCCCTTCATGCCTGGTACATAAGGACAAAGTTCATGACTATTTGAATTATCTAAAGCAGAAATAGGCATTTCCTGTGGAGTTAATGGTTTTTTTCTTCACTAGAGTTTCTTGGACAAAGACTAAGAGGTGAGGCTTAGGAAGGCTGTGGGAAAGATTCTTTATTAAATAAAAGTTGGATAATTTTGGAGGTCCTTCCCAACTTTGAAATTCTGTATTTTTGTGAAGGATATAAATCTTTGTAGTTACTAACTATAACAAGAAATTTTCTTCAAAAATGATGGAAAGAGGTGGGAGCAAACTAAGATGAGACAGAGAGAAAGTTCCAATGGTAAAGTAGAAAGAGAGAAGTTGAATGGCATAAAATGCAAACTACTAAAACTTGCATTTAGGATGACTTTAGCTGCATTGAAAGTTTTGAATATAAATAGCAGTATAATGTAAAGTTGAATATGCTATAAAATAGAGGGGAAGAATCTAAATTGTGGATTAAAATGTTATTCTTTCCTCTAAAACACTACATCAAAGAAGCAAGCTGCTCTTTGCCCTTCTAGGGAAGATGATAATTATTTTTAATGGTTTATAAACAGCAGAACTAGTATTTGTTAAGTAAACATCATAACTCTTTGGCTTGAGTTCACTTAAAAAAAATGTTTGACCTGGAAAATGAAGAGAGAAATAAATAAAGTAAGATTAAAGAATCAAGCTTTAGTAGTAGTTGTTGTTGTTCAAAGTAAAGCCCAGAAAATTCCACCCTTCTTCTTTGTCCTCAAGATGCTAGCAGTAAAAAAATATTTTACTTCATCCATAGAAAAATCATCCCCAACTATTTAAAGAGTGTCAGGAACACTAGGAAGGAAAGGGGGTGGGAGAGGGGAGAAGAGAAACTAAGCTTTCATTAAACATTTACTATGTTCCAAGCACCATGCTAAGCAGTTTTAAATATCTCATTTAAACTTTTGAATATCCCATGGAGGTAAGTATTATCATTACCCCTATGTTGCAGATATATGAAAATGACTTGTCCAGAGTCTCACAGGTAATGTGTGTGAGACCACATCTGAGTTGGTTCTCCCTGACTCCAAGTTCATTGTTTTATTTATTATTCTATCTAGTTGTCTCTGGGAGGAAAAAATGTGGGTATGGGGGCACCAAGAACTGGAAGAAAATGATAAGAACTCATGTTATACCATATTTGAGCCTACATTTTATGCCCTTCACATTTTCTTCATTTTCCCTTATTTGATACCCCAATTCTTCATCTGTCACTCCATATCATTTTCAATTAATTCCCCTTTCCTTCTTATAACTGTATTTATTAATTCAAAATTCAAGCAAAGGATATGAAAAAATTTGACACATAAAGGTATAATGAACCAAAAGTCCCTCTTACTCTTCTTTAATGACTTTTAAAATTTCTCCTATTATTGCTAAGAGAATTAAATGGTTCAACTATACTGCAATGTGGGACCTGCAGCCTGAAATCTTGAGATTCATCCTAGCTATATGACAGAAGCTCTGAATCTGTAAATGGGCTGTAGAAACATCTTAAACTCCATGGGATCATCTGGACTATTAGTCATATGTAACAAAAGAAATAATTTTTATTGAAATAAATTTGATTTGATCTGGCTTCTAGTTTACAAAAAACAGACAGGTTTACAAAAATGAAAAGCACTTAGCTGTATAGTAACTAGCTGAACCTAATCTTCTTACCTTATTAAAAAGGCAAAAGAGCCCCTCTCCTCAAGGAACTTATAATCTAAAAGTCTAATGGATCATTGCTGTAAAGCAAAATTAGAAAACTTTATCTTCCCAAAATAATAAAATTGAAATTTTAATAAGCATTTGAAAATAATGTGTCTATTTAATCACCTTGGTAAGACACTTACAATTTATGCATAAGCCCAGAGTACATAGGATAGAAAATAAAATTTTACTTTTTTGAAAAATAATTACAGCATCTGTAATCAATTAGTTTGGTTAAATTGAGTATATTTACAATGGCTTTTTCAAAGACAAGATTTTTAGAGACAAAATTTAGAGAAGTTAACTCTAAGCAAAATTAAGTTTCCTTTGTGGGCGATTTGCACTTCAACTCCATCCAGCTGTAAACTGTTATCAAATCAATCAACAGGTATTAGGTGCTTATCAAGAGTAATGCACTAGTTATTAAATCAGGATGAAGTAACCTATGAACTGATGACCATGGCTTGTTTAGAATCTACCTCTTATCCCTATGGGTTCCTGAAGAAAGCTATTTGAAACTGTCAGTCACCAATATGGGTGGTGCTGAAATAAAATAAAATTAAGAATGCATACCAGGTTGCCTTTTAGGAGAAATTAGCATTCTCCAAAAAGGGCACATTAGAGAATGGGGACATAGGAAATCATCTCACTTGAAACTATCTTTACAAAGCATACTATGTCCTGCACATTTTCAAGTTGCTGCTTAGCATACATAGAGGAACAATACATCTTATTCATCTCAAATGAATTACACACAAGTTCCATACTAATTAAGAAGCAGCAAAAAGACAGAAACATTGCACTCTCTCAAAAGGGCTGCCAGAAAGTGCTTTGCTGGTAGAAACTCAGCTGGAATAAAAAGTATATTTCTTATTTTGATTTTCAATAGACAGCAAGAAAAATAGGAGTGGAGAGGAGGAGACATAAGAGATAAAGAAAGAAAACTCCAACTTTATCTTCCTCATCAAAAACTACTCTCTGTAAAATGTATCTGTAAAATGGAGAAAAATGCTTAATATTACTGTTGAAAGGAAAAGTAAATTTGATTTTCTAACTTTTTAAACTATACTCAAAGCTAGCAAAGAAGGAGAAAGAGATAAAGAAGATAAAGATGAAGATGATGATAATGAGATCCTTCTGGCTAAAAGCTGTTTTTGCTGTTAAAGTTTAAGAAAATTATAGCTTTCTGTAAGCATAAATCCTAACTCAGAAAACTCTATTTACTGTTAAACTATACTTTTCTTTAAAAGGTTAATTAGCCATTATAACAAAAAAATATAAATTTGAAGATAATTTTTTAAAGGAAGAATAGAAATTAATGATTCTAGCATCCACAAAACTTTTCTTCCTAACCCATGACAACTCTATGAATAATAAAGCAAAGGAGTAAGAACTATTTCTCTCATATAATTTTAACACATCCAGTAAAATATTTGACACAAAGAAGTCTATGGCTTCATGGCTTCAGACTATGTAGAAACAATTCACCCCTTGAAAAAAAATCAAATAATACTTAAATGGGAAAAAATAAATTATTAGTTTATGAGCTTTTCTTAAATAAACATAGTGATAATAAAACTTATTTACATAGTGCTTTGCCAAGTTACCAAATTACCAAGTAATTTCAAGGTGAGTATATTAATTTAGTCACCAGTCAGTCATAGAAGCTATAAATATTCTCCTGATGTGATACATATAGTACAAACTGTGCCTGTGGATCTATAAATCACCAAATTTCCTACATCTTCAATGAAGATCACCATAACCTTGAAAAAACAAAAAGCATTTTTATTGGACATTTACTGCCATGAAAGGCCAATCAAGTTACAACAGCCTATGATTAGTAGTCCATTAACCTATAACACTATTTAATATTCATAATTGTTGGTAGGTGGCAATAGCAAAGGTGAAACATTTGAAAAATGTCTTTGAAAAAGTCAGAAAAAAAAGATTGCCTGTAATTTTACCCTTCAGTCTGAAAGTTTCATTTGCAGCCAGGCACAAAGGCAAACTTGATTTTATAGAGAAAGTTATATTACACACACACACACATACACACACACACACACACACACACACACACATACACAAAATCAATCATTTTTAAAAGGCGATTAATAAATTAAAAAATACTATAAGTACTCAAGGCCACAAAATTGCCTTCAAGAGAAAATATACAGTGAAATGAAAAGAAGACTGAGTCAAGAACAAAGAGTCATATGTTCTAGACTCAATACCATTAATCAGCCTGTGACTGGGCTAGTCATTTAACATCTCTTGATTCAATTCCCTTATTTGTTACATGATGGATTGTAACTACAATAGGTCATTGCTAATTATTATCTACTGCTAAAACTTGACACTCTTATCAGACAGAAATCAACTGAGGCAGCATGTTTTCATGGAAAAATAATTGGATTTGAAGTCTGAAGATCTATGTTAGAATCTCTGCTAATTCTAATTAGTTTCTATTACTTTGATGTATCAAAAATGCTTAATATGTGTTGCATATCACAAAATTACTATAAGGAAAATGTCTTGACCTGTTAGAATATTATTAGAATTATAAGAATATTCCCTTCAATGCAGAGAATATCATTTTTTTTATTTGTGTGACTTCAAATTAACAAAAAGTACTTACTAAATGCTTTTTCATTCATCCCTTCATGTATAAATCATCCTGAACTCCTCACTGTTCATCACACTCTATCATATCTAATATGTTGCCAAGTCTTACATATTTCATCTTTGCAACATTTCTCACATATGTATCCTTCTCTGATATTGTCATCATTCTAATACATATCCCCCCCCTCAGATTATATCTGGATAACTGTAATAGCCTGTGGTGGTTCTGCCTTTCTCAAGTTTCTTATCACTTCAATCTACCCTCCATTCAGTCACTAAAGTGATTTTAGTAAAATACAAGTCAGATCATGTCACCACCACCATCACCTCACCTATTCAATAAACTCCAGTGGCTCCCTATCTCCTCTAAGAGCATATAACGGAGGTTCTGTTTGGCATTCAAAGCCATTCCTACCTAGCTCCCCCTACCTTCCCAGTCTTCTTATACTTTATTCTCCAACATGCACTTTCCCATCCAGTGACATCTGCCTTCTTGTAGTTCCATGAACAAGATATCCCATCTCTCAGTTTGGGGCTTTTCATATAGCTATCCTCCACATTTGTAAAATTCTCCCTCTTCAAATCTACCTACTATCTTCCCTAGCTTGCTTTAAGTCCTAATCAAAATCCCTTATTTTATTAGAAGCTGCTCTTCCCTTTATTATCTCCTAGTTATCCTATATAGCTTGCTTTGAATACATCTGTATATATGTTGACTTTTCCATTCGATTGTAAGCTTCTTGAGAAGCTTACGTATTTAAGCCAAGAAATCCTGGATTCAAGCTTCATCTCTGCCACTTAGCGTGTGGCCATGAGCAAATCTTTTAAATTTTCTGAGCTCTGTGAAATTCTCAAAGTGTGAGTTGCTGAGAAGGTGCTGATCCACTAGAAGAAATTTCCTCATCTAATAATGATATCAATGAAATCAGAGCTCTACTTCCTGTTTCTTGCTTGTCTCTAGACATTTGTATATATATAAAGTGAATGTATAAATTTATTAATATAGATGTTGCTTCTAACCAATTCAATTATAACCTATCCATGCTTGCTCAACTAGCTTAATCCTTATCCCTGTCTCTTCCACAAATTTGCCACAGTTGGTATACCCAATTTGTTGAGGATCTTTCTCATTTCCTCCTGATCCTACATGATTACCACTAGAAGGAAGTGCCCAGTAGATATCTCTCACTCTCACTAACTGACAAGCTTATCTTCTTTCTCATTTATATATTTATAACATGTCTTTGATAACGTTTATTTAAGAGTGTGTGCATATACAAATATGTTTATGTATATGTATGTATATATACATATACATATAGAGCGACACTTCATGAGGTGATATAGATATATAGATATATGTATATATATATTAAAGCATTTATTTCTGAGTTATCATGCTTGATATGCTTCTTTTCTAACACATCAATTATTTTGCCTTGCTTATCGTGCAAAGAACATAATTATAAGCTAAATATCTTTTCTCATTTGAAAAGTGAATCCACTATAATAGACTATTCTGTTTTGTTGTGATCCTATATTAACTACTACCCCAGGGACAGACAATTACAAAATACCAATTATTTTCATGTGATTTTTTCCTTCAAAAGTTTCAATTTAATATTTAACCTTTGAAACACATTCAAAGACTTTTGACTCAAAGTATCTTAAAAGTTTAGGTTCAAAAGCTGAATACAAATTATTCTCACTGATTATATTAGAAAACAGAAAAATAAAACTTTTATGGTCATTCAATAAAATGTGGAAAAGAACTAAGCTATAAGAAAGACATTTGGCAAATACCTTCTGAGTATATAATCTTGATTCTTCAATTGAATATACAAATGAGCATACAAATCTATAGACTTTTATTTTACAATAATAGTTACATATTATAACACATTATTTTACCATTTGTTGTTATCCCATGAGGATAGTCTAGTCTACAACAATAAATAATTAAGTTTTGTGTATTGCATTTCTAGTCAACAATTGACATGTTTTGTGATTTGAGCAAGGCATCTGCCATGCCTAGAAACATAAGAGAAAGTGATAAAGCAGCACTATTCACATGTAACTCAGAAATAAGGTATTAAAAAATCAAGACATCCTCTAGCAACTGAGAAAAGGAAACCAAAGGCATTACAATATTAAATCCATGTCTTCGAAGCATAAATTTAATTAAGTATGATCTTTCTTGAAAATCTTCAATGTGTAGCAAATGGGATGAGATTTAAAATATCATCTATCAAGCACTGGATACTATAGATGAATCATTCAACAATGTAACAAGAAGACAAAAAATAAAATCCAAAGATAAAAATGTGAATTATCTCAACTAGGACAAAGAGACAGGTCTTTCTTCCCAAAGTATTCTGAAAAAAATATAGACAAAGTTTTACAAAGACAAAATTAGGATCACATACTATCAATAATTTTATTTTTAAATTCTTCTATATATTAGATTATCTTTATCCCATAAACACATTTTGTTTTATAAGAATAACTGATCAAAGTTGACATTTTAGGAAAGTCCTGAATACCTTGTACTCAAGGTTAGTGCTATACCTGAAAAGTTTTTCTAGATTCCTAGTTCATAGAAGCCAAGTGCCAATGACTATCTTCATGGATTCTGCAATTTTTTCAGAAAGTAGATAGTATTGAAATCTGACTTTTACTTCTTCAGTACATGAGTCTCTAAGGTGATTGTCATTTCCCCCTAGACACAGTGGTATTAGAGAAGGATTAGATTGTAATCCACTAGGGACTTTTAAGCAATTGCATTTATATAAATGACTGAAGCAGTAAAAAAAAATACCGGATTTGGGGATGGAAGATCTGGTATGGATTCTTGGCTTCATTATTTACTATTTATATGATCTTGGGAAAATTATTTCTTTTTAGACTCCAATGGGCTTCTCATATATAAAATCTCAGAGTGTACTACTCAGTAATTTTTTAGGTCATTGCTAGCTCAATATCTA